>NC_050524.1:27353154-27353659 GCF_002922805.2 Oryzias melastigma | reverse complement strand
TAACTAACTTAAAAAAAACAATATTGACCAAAAAATATGGATTTTTGTAAAATTGCGTGGTATAATTGAACCAAAAAGTGAACAACCCAATCAAAAAACTGAATGTTGAAGTTGTTGTTTTGTTTGGTTAAAAATGTCTTTCTTGCTGTGAGTGTTGGTGTGTTTTTATTTTACCATTTTCAACAGTTTTAGGCTCTCTTGTGAAATACAGAGCGATCATGGTGACAGCTGTCACAGCCATCAGCACAAAGAGGACCAGGAGGGTCACCTCCATACTGGAGAACCGCCTTTTCCCCATCTAAAAACAGATCAACAAAAACACATCATTAATGCAAATGCCACTTTTATTACTGACGATTAGCAGCATCAACTTTATTCAAGAATAAAGTAAGCACAGACCTGAAATCATTTTTTTAAAAGGCAACTTGTTCATAGACCAATTGTAATTTCACTTCTCCATTTATACTTCACTCAGTTTACTTTTCCAGAAAAAAAAAAAAAAAAA
>NC_050524.1:27351089-27353000 GCF_002922805.2 Oryzias melastigma | reverse complement strand
AGCGCTGAAAAGCTCCTGCAAACATGCAGTGTAACACACAAAGACGCGAAACATCAAAAACAGCCGCGCAAACACTTCATGCAGACTCACTACTCCTCTTTCAGCTCGTGCTTCTCCTCAAAATAGCTTTCAGACAGCACACTGTGACTGCTTTACCAGTGCCAACTGAACATTCCAATATGTGTGCATACTCAAACGTTAAAAACTGCACATTTGTTCTATGTGCTGCAGTAAACGGGGCTGCACTGAGACGCACAACTCCATCTAAACTAGCAGGGATGGGCAACTCCAGGGCCATAATCCTCCTCCATGTTTTCCAACATACCCTGTTCTGACGGGTCATTAGCTGGGAACACCTAAACCAGGTAATCAGTCATAAGTAGAGCTTGGATACGTGGAAATCTGAAAGTTATAATCACACCAACTGTGGCAACTCGTGTTAAAAAGTCTATGTTATTGGATGTCCTCTTGTCAAAACTCAGACTTTTGTGTGTCTCTATCCAAGTTTTTTAGTCCGCTCTCGAGTTCTAAGTACAGATTCGGGATTTATTGATTACATGGAAGAAGTTAAACCAGTTTAACTTTCGACTGCTAGAACACAAAAATAACTTTGACCAATCTAGAGACTCAAATTTGGTAGTGACGTATGGAGGGCGTCCTTTTCAAAAACGCTGACGTGTCAACCGAATGAAAATTGATAACAAAAGAGAACTTAATAATTGCGCTTTTTCTGCCGAGTTGGAATTCTATGACACCGAGTCTTCTTAGTCATAGGTCGGAATAGAGCTGTAAATGAAAAAGTCTGGAGCAAAATTAATAAAATGTGCACAGCTTCCATTAGTTTATATCCAATCAAGTTTTTGAGTTGAGTTAACCATCAACTTAACTTTTTAATTTAATACAAACTAATAATTAACTAAACTTTTATTAATTAATACAATATTTCACTTTTTTCAGTGCAGTGATTTAATGTCATATGGAAAACTGCTGCTTTCTTTAAAACTTGTTTCTGACAACAAGAAAGTTTCAATGAAAACATTTTTTATGACGTTTGCTACCATTAAAATGGGAATTTAAAAGGCTTTAGCTGTTTTCTTGTCGGTCATCTTGCGTTAAGTGGTGACTGATCAAAACGTTTCTTACATGCTATGTCATCAACCAACACTATAACTCGTGCAGAAAGAGTCCGTACTTGCTCCAGAGTACAGAAACTACCATTTCAAATGTAAAAAAAAAAAAAAAACTAGTTATTTTTTGGAGGTCGCAGCTTCAAACTTACCTTGCTTGTCTCTGGCGTCTGGGGAGAGGTGATTCCTAGTTCAAGTGTGACAGGACTTTTATAAACCCGGGGTATTAACTTATCAGAGAACCACCACTCCTTTACTCCTTATCTCGGCGTGTTTATGTGGGCACGTTTGTGCTTGTGGGCGGGTGGATCGCAGGTCCAACAGCATGACAGTCGGTTAACAATCTCCTATGTTATAAAATGAGTGGGGTTTGAAATTCACTTGTCAGCTGGTTATTATCTATCGCACGATCAGATTATTTTCCTGTGCTAATAAATGTATATTTTATAACCTTAAGCCCATGCACAGCTAAGCTGTTAATTACCTAAAGATGATCATATAGTGTTTTATTATTCATGTGAAATGATACTCTAAAGGTACTCATTTTCTGAAATGGAAGATGAAACATGTTTAATTCATGTTATTACTATAGACAATGTATTAATATGTGTATTATAATACAATTTTTATTTAACTTGTGCTTCCCTTCTATGTAAAAATTGAAGGAAGAATATAGTATAGAAAATAATTCTTCAACTATGCTCCTTCAAGAGCTGTTCCCCTTTTTCCTTACCTTAAAATTTATTCGGAAAAAAAAATAACTGGAGAAAAACTAACTTAAATC
>NC_050524.1:27347463-27350892 GCF_002922805.2 Oryzias melastigma | reverse complement strand
GCAGGACAAATATAAGAAAAAAAAAAACAGATTAAAGCAGCATTTCTGATAATTTCTTAATTCAAATTGTGGTAAATTCAGTGAAGATTAAAAAAATCCAGTTTGAAAAAAAACTGTTGCTATGACACAGCTGCTACAGTTGACAGACCGCGAGCTCCCTGCTCCGTCCCATTCCGATGCATCCACTTGTAGAAGTATAAATCCATGTATGTCTTCTCTAACAAAACCACAATTTGGTGTCACTGTCCATTAAAAAACCCAGAATTGACACTGAATGTTTTAAAAGTGGAGTCAGGGGACCCAGAACTTTGGTCAAGGGTTCACAGGAGCTGCTCGAACCAAACACGATCACTTTTAAATGTTTAGGGCCATTTGATATTTGATGTAATGTGAAAGTGGTTCAAAGGAGGATCCTTTTTTAAATTGATGAATATTTCAGATTATTGTAAAAATAAGAGTGACATGAAACTGTATATTCTCCAAATTAATCACAAAGGAAGGAGATCAACAGTGGTCCTAAAAAAGAGCCCTGTGGAACCCCAAAAAACAATAAAGTAGTTGAATCAGATTCAGAAAAGCTCACATACATAGTTCCACCCACAAATTTTTAAAACCCACCAAATCTCTATCTGGGTCAATGGGTTGCTGGAGCCTATCCCAATCAGAGGTGGACAAAAGTGGTGTATTATGTAGATACTTTGCCAGTCTGTTGCAGGGCCATACACAGGTGTCAGCTAAAAATAACAACAACCAGTCTTCTTCATTTTTAAGTCTGCATACATTTTTAACCAAAACATTGCAGGTGAGGCTCTGAATAAAATTGGATCCCACCTGGTTCTTTGATGTAGAAAGAATGTTGATAACTGGAAAGCCTTGAAAGGCTGAAAAAATGTGAAATGTCGTTATCAGGTTAAAAAAATGTTTGTGGCAGATTTGACTGCAGAATCTCAAATTGCATTTTGAAATGGGATTAGTGGGAGGCACACAGGTTGTGTCCATACTTGATGATCATACAGAGTTGGCGAGGAACACTATCTGTCAAAGAGGTTAATAGAGGACACAAATGCAGAAAAACAAAACTTGAATGGTAATTTAAAAAGAAAATAATAATACAAAAAATCTATGTATAATTAATCAACTAGCCTAAGTTAAAAAGCAGAACTTTGAACAATATTTGAACAATTTAGAACTCCCTTTATATCAAATATATATATATATATATATATATCTTGAATTTTTTATGGATTGTGCTTCATATCAAACAGTTTAACAGTCAAGTCTCCAAAGACTAATACCAAGGGTAAAATAAGTAACAGCCAAATGGTTTTTTTTCTGGGTAAATTTTCAATTGAGCATATAGTACTTTTTTTTATTCCTTTTAATGTAAAGCTTTAAACGTAATCACCTGCATTTGTTAAGCTCCGTGGGGAGACGTGCTCTTACTTTCTTTGAATGGTATCTTGAGACAACGCTGGTTGTTTAAATGGCTGCTTTACAAATAAACTGCCCTAAGGAGAAGTGAAATAGACGTACTACAGAAATAAACTTGAGCTTGATCTTGAACTGTATCAACAGTAGAGTTGGCATTGTTACTGCAGCAATTGTTCATTCCTACTTCAGTTTTACAGACGTGAAAATAGATGAATAAACAAATGAAACATATTGCATAATACCTATACATATGCAGGTCAACTCTTTATTCAGTATGCCGATCTTTAAAAACTGTTGGAAAAGAAAAATATGAGTTTTTATGTCCCTGTGCATTCATATCAATATCTGTTCAGACCATCAAGAGCTTCACTCCTTTGCGTGACTGTAATAACCTTATATAATGGAAGAATGCAGATGAATTAGTTACCAAACACAAAGATTTCGCAGTCTGACAGACGACTCTTTCAGCCTTGAAAAATAGTGGTTCAAGTAGTTGAGAAGTAACATTTATTGTCTTGGTAGCTTTGAGGATAGAATAAATAAATAAGTAAATAACTGAATGATACCACATGCACATCATGTGGCGAGTGCTAATTAGCAGAGCTTTGGCCGTGTTTCTTATGTCATTTTGACCGAGCGTTCTCACAGAAATCTCATTCCGCCCTCACACTGCTAATTTCCAATGTTTTTTCTTCTTGAATGCACTAAAAAATCCACTTTCAATGGAGCAAACTGAAGATGAAAATTTACTCTGGTGTATTGATCAAACTGTTGCAAACGTCAGATCTAAAAAAGAGAGCAGCCAAGCGGCTGTGTGCTTCAAACCACTATATGTACTTTGTATTATATAGAATCTTACAACCCATCATAAATTAGATGTAATAAATAAACATAAAACAAGTAAATACTCATCAGCAGATACCATAATGAATGCGAGATTCTTTTTTTTTTTTAAATCTTTGTATCCCAGTCGCATTATATAGGGAGATTTATGACAGTAATAATGGGCCATGTGAGGTGTAAAGGTCAGTTGGCTCAGATTTATGTTGATATTTGCAAAGTCTTTAGAATATTGAAGGTAAGAGATGCTTTCATATTTTTGCTCTGCCTTGCAGTGCTGTATGACATTTACCACATTTCTGCATTGACACAGATTATAGGGAAACTGTTCACTCATGATGACTAATATTCTTAAAGGCAATATGTTTTACTGAAATATGTTTACTCCACACATAACAATACCATTAAAAATCCTACTTTAATAAATGTATGTTACATTTTTTTTTTGATTATTGTTAAGAGATACATAACACAAAAATATTTTATTTTATTGTATTCATGACAAGACATGACATGACATGTTAAGTCTATCATATTCTTCTTTTTTACTCCTACATTTCTTTTGCATCTCTGCTTTTTAACATTAAATTTCATGTCGTGTGTCGAGCTGTATCATAAGATAAATTTCCTGGGGGCCAAAATCACAAACACATCTTATGTCGTGGGCCAGACAGGAGACATATTTATTGAACACACTAAAACGACAAAAATTAACTTTTTAATGCTGACCGAACCTTGGGAGGCAGCTAGTACTGTAACCTAGCCTGGTCTACGTCCACTGATCCTCGTCCGGTACAGACTGTCCGGTACCGGGTTCAGGACACCGGTCCGGTCCACATCCCAGAGGAGTACTGGTTTCCAGTGACAGGTTGAGGAGCCTGGACTTAATTGAATGTCATAAAACGACGGGTTGGGGACACCCAAAACATACATTTTTGACACGGAGGGATACTTAACCATATGTCCAAATGTGGCGACTTGGGAATGAGAATGTGTTGCAATATGTTACCAGAGCAAGATAACATTGGACCGTTCGTAATATAAATATAAAATGATCTGGCGGGCCGGATCCGGCCCCCCTTTGACACGTGCTTTACAGTATTGCTGATGATGCAGGTTTGTGGTACATATTTTTAAGACAATTTTATTTACATAATT
>NC_050524.1:27344095-27346840 GCF_002922805.2 Oryzias melastigma | reverse complement strand
ACACCCAAAACATACATTTTTGACACGGAGGGTTCCTTAACCATATGTCCAAATGTGGCGACTTGGGAATGAGAATCTGTTGCAATATGTTACCAGAGCAAGATAACATCGGACCGTTCGTAATATAAATATAAAATGATCTGGCGGGCCGGATCGGGCCCCCCTTTGACACGTGCTTTACAGTATTGCTGATGATGCAGGTTTGTGGTACATATTTTTAAGACAATTTTATTTACATAATTTGTTTTGTTTAATGAAATACTTCATTAAAGGGTAACACAACTGGGCAATTAGAAGCTGACTCCACTCTCAGCCCAGATTTGAAAAAAAAAAAAATGGATTAGATCTGTGATTGACAGTGAGGTACAGTCACTCTGCCTCTTTAATAATTCAGTGATACAGAGCAAAGCGATGCCAGTATCTCCGCAGAACTTTCTATGGAGGTTGAGTATTTTTCTCCTCCACCTTCTCCCGAGGCAGGAGCTCATGGTTCATAACCTTAATGTTTCTAGCCACTGGTGTAAGACGCTGCCTCAGCAATCCAGTCGAATGTCTGAATACTGTGAAAAACTGCATAGATGAAGGAATGTCTGAATGCTAAATACTAATGGTCAGAGGGTCGGGGCTGAGGAAGAGACGTCACTGTTACTGTTACACATTTAAAGGTGGGTGGGGCTTCAAGATCAAGACGACACTTCTGAAATGATGTGGGCTTATATTAGTCGACAAATCACAAAATTAAAATTTATTACATCATAGGGGGCAGCACACAAACTATTTTAGACTATGATTTCAAGAATTAAACAAGATTATTTCAAATTGCCAAAAATTTGGCAACAACGAACAGTCATCAACTTTAAAGTCCCATTTATTAAGGTCAACAGAGAAAAAAGAAGTTGATTTACTGTTACCCTTTAAGATGTTACCCTTTTTTATGATGAATATTGGCTATCAATTCAGAACTACATCACATTTTGTTCAAACATTTGTCTAAGTAAAACAGAGGCCAGGATGCATCTTTGCTGGTCACAGAATCCATGTTTGATCCAACAAAGAACTGCTGGCTGTCTCCGTGAGCATATCATGATGGTTCAGCTGTATCTTTCTAGTCGTTGTTGATCATCACTACTCCAGTTAATCAATGTGGCATCACCACAAACACCAGATGCATTTCAGAAGCCTCCCATAAGTGACTCTCTAATCTGCCCCTGATCTCCTCTAAAACATATTAAGCATGCTATGACATTCAACTGCAGCCAAGCTATCTATAGAGCTTAGTAGTCAAGCCATCTTCTGCGTATCTGCAAAGTGCCAATCGTATTTGAAAAAGTTAGTGAAGAGATTTTTTTTTTTTTTTCTGTAAGGTCTACTATACAAGTTAAGCTAGAGAGTTTCAGTAAAGATGTAAAGAACAGACAAGGACCAATGTGGAGAGACAGAACACAGAGAAACAAGAAAAGAAAGCTCTTTTGTGTACGTTTCATAGAAAAGTATCACTCCCGCGCAGAAAAGTAAGATGGAGTTTGTTTTTCTAATTGAATTCGCTGCTGTTTACACACAGAAAGCTGCAAAGAAAGTTGTGTCCTAATAAAGTGAAGAATCACGCTTACTTTGAAAAGAATTCAAGATATAGAGACTTAGAGGATCCCTTCACAAAGGTAGTTCAATTTTGTTTTTCCTCCCATTGTTGATAAAGTAGAACAACATACGCTCTCCTTTCAACACCAAAGCCAGGATGACAAAGAGCCTTCACTCGCTTCCTTGCTGTACTCCTTTAGCTCTCTGAAGCAAACGCATCATGAGATTCCTCACAAATTTAATTAAGAGAATTTGAGGCATTCGTCCAAGTGGAGGGTTATGAAATACAGCAGCTGCGGAGATAACTTTGAGCTGGATTTGTGTTTAACTTTCCAATAATCAAGGTAATCAAGTCATCTAAGGCTCTGAGGGTTGTTATAAGATTATATTTTTCCATGAAGACAAAAAAATCTTATCAATATTTTATTACAGGAACCTGACTCCAGGATGAAAAGGTCAAATTGGTTCACATTTGAATCTTTCTCAAACTGTTTGTTATAGAGGGATTTATAAACCTCTGCCCATTGGTTTATTGGTTTATTTAATACAAATATACATATTTTGACTTATTTGCTATAGGCATAAAATCTCAATTTAAGGCTCCAATAAAAGACAAAAAAGTGTCTTAGATGTTTGTTTTTGGAGCTGTGAGTCTCAGGAATAAACTCTTAACAAGGTTGGATGATGTTGTTTTGGCATCCACTTTATGGAACACTCAGGAGAGGCAACATAATAGAAGATTTTACCTTCTGAAGCCAGACTTTTCTCTTTTTTTTAACTAAAACAAATGGAACAAAACAAATGTGTTTGAACTGGAATGGCTGCACTGGATTAAAATGGGATTAAAATGGGATTCAACTGGAATACGGTTGTACTGTATTGTTAGATTGTTGTTTTTTGTAGTAGAGCCATGAGATGTTACAACAATCTTTGATTATAAATGTACATACAATCTATCAGTTCATTTGGACATGACTTTATTGGAGCTTCAGCCCTACAATCCTCAATGTAATCATAGTTCTGTCAAATGTGTCCATCATTATTAATACATCTGAAGGTGGAGGCAAGGGAAGCCCAATAGATGCAAAGGATACAGAAAACTATAGCAACCCACCCTTGAAATCCCATCATAGCACTCCTCACAGAGGACTCCCCACAGCCCAGGCT
>NC_050524.1:27338261-27343345 GCF_002922805.2 Oryzias melastigma | reverse complement strand
CCCTACACAATCCATGATGTAATCATACATGAAAGACATCCTTTACTCAGATGTTCTGTCAAATGTGTCCATCAGTATTAATACATCTGAAGGTGGAGGCGATGCTGCAGGGAAGCCCAAGAGATGCAAAGGATACAGAAAACTATAGCAACCCACCCTTGAAATCCCATCATAGCACTCCTCACAGAGGACTCCCCACAGCCCAGGCTACCAGATCATTTTCTTTACACTTTTGCTTCATCGGTTTGGTTTATGAGGCCCTTTTTATTGTCAAACTTTAATAAATAAATTGAACAAATTATTATCAACTGAATTAATAAATAAATAAAAGTTTACCATCAAATTGTGGAACTAATGTACAATTCTTTAGGGGACGTAGAAGGTTTGCTTTTATTGCCCAGCAAAAGCAGATACAAGTGCAAAATTTGTCCAGCTTTTGAGAGAAAAAAAACATTTACAGTTATTGCTGAAATCTTCTACATCTCTTCTCTGACAGGTGATCTAAAGAGTTTCAGGTGAGCCCCCTCCTTTTATCTCTGCCGTGATTCGCTGCATGTTTTGAAGCAGATGGACTTAGTACTCATGAACACCCCTGAGAGTTCACGACAGTAACCACGTTAAATAAACGCTTATAAAATGAGCAGATAAACCAACGATTGCCGCTTTAAGTGGACTCTCATCTTCTGTAAAGGATAATGATTAACCCATTTTGGTTTTTTTGCATGTTCATCCTCGAAATTCTTGGAAACAAGGAAAGTTTTATTATCTATTATAGTTTGTCAGTCTTACATAATATGCATTGGAGAGACTGGCTGCAGCTTTGTGAAGACTTCAAATAAACTCCAGACAAAATACTAGGGGAAGCAAGAAAAGAAGAACTTTTTCAAACAGAATGCTTTTGTAATTTTAATTTTTAGAGTAGTGTGTTTTAATAGTTTTTACATGTGCAATGTACTAAATGGGGTTTTTTTTCCCCTAGAATGTCTGTTTACACTCATAAGATAAACTGCATGTCTGATTCAATATCTGCTGTTATTTTTCTCCACTGTGCTTTCAGATGTCAGATTTAAAAATTTGATACACTCACAGAGAAATGTTTCGGGATGAAAATTAGGAAACTATTAAATCATTAACACAGTATAAATAACACTCAGTTGTGAAACAGATTCTCATATTTTATTTTATTGTACTGAGTTGGTTCTTTAGACATATTTTTTCAGTTAATTTACATTTTGTGGCGGGGAGTTCAACATGCAGATTAGTTTTAGCCCAACTTTGCAGTTTAAAAGTCCATTATTTAAACTTTTTTATTTTCAAAATTGAGACTATTTCTCTTAATCTTGTCATCAAACAATTACTTCTTGTTTGACTATTTCACACCTTTAGCCAGTGATCTCCACAGACTATGGCAATGGCAGAATTCAGTTTTAGCTAAAGCAGCAGCAATCCAATACAAGCTTATATGAGGATGGTGGAGTAATAATAATGTTCATTGTTGAGAAATATCTTTGCTTTGTAAAAATTCAAATTTTCTGAAAATAGTTTAAAACTAATTTTAAAAAAATGCCAGCAATAAGGATAAAAAATATCAATAGATATATAGCAGCTTCCTATATTTATCATCTGGTCAAATTGTTATTTGAAAATAGTAAAAGACTCAGATCCTCGCTTGTAAAGAAATGTTGAATTTTGCATTAAAAAACAACAACAATGGTCACTAGATTGCACATTATGGATCGTGTATGAACAGTTTTTCATTAAAAATAAAAATGTAAATGACCTTTTAGATATCATCCAAGTTTTCATCATTAGTTAATCTATAAATTGTGCTTGTAAAATGTTCATTAGGTTTTTACCTCAGCAACGGGTAACTTCATATTTTCAGTAAAAAAATAAAAGAAGTTATAAGCACGTGTTTGAATTGTATGAAGATCCAGGACACTGGATAGTCCTGCACTATATAGTCTTTTAGGGGTGATGGAGTATTGAGTAATCTGGACACAACCATGATGTCATGTGGTTCATTCACTGCTCCTCCTCACCAGTTGGTTCTGGTTGAAGTAATTACTGTCATCAGACTAACCTGGGAGATGTCCTTCATGTTCAACTTCATGCTGTCATTCAGTCTCTGACAGATCGTCTCAGTGAACCATGTCAAAGTAAAGTCTATTAGTCTCTGACCAGTTTACCTGTCTGTCTTCAAGTCTGCCTGTTCACACCCTGACAAGGTTTCTGCGCTCCACTTGAGGTTTTGGATTACGGATCGGAGTGTTGCCTTTCTAAACAGATGTTTGTTGTGACACCAGCTATGTTTATTAGACCTGGATTTGGATGCTAGTTCTGACCTGGGATCCAGCTTCACATATCACCATTCGCCTGTACGTCTACCTCATGATCCCTGGATTCTCCCTCATCAAGTGTCCACTTAACTGGATGCTATGCCTACTGATGAGACCTCGTCCCAGCTGCCCCGAAACGTTTACTTGAGTCTTTAGTAAACTCTTCATTTTTCCACGTGGCTTTTTTTTTTCCATGTCCAGCTCCATAACATAACACATGGAGAAATAATATACAGATGTGTAAAATACAATATATGGTATCATGCAGTTTGATTTCTATTTGTAATTTTTTTTTTTAGTTTACCTGTTTGCTTCCTTGTTTTAACATATTTTCACCCCACCATTAAGCTTCTTTTTTTTGTTTTTTATAAATATTGAGTTTAGTTTTCTTGTTGTATTCTGAAATAAAAAGTAGTACAAAGAAGCAAGTGACATTTCTGCAATCAATTTACAGACCAAAATGTACTCTAAGCTATTCATTCATCAAAGAAGTCCTCTTCAGATAAAACAACTGAACACACTTCTGGATTTTTTTCTTACAATAAATAAAAAGAAAAAATCAAGATTTTTTTGTTTCAGGTGTCCTGCAGAGGGTTCAGAAAATTTTTGCTTTCAAGTTGTTTTACTTAATGGGGTTTAAGTCTAGGGACTCGGCTGGTAACTCCAAATCCTCAATTTAACCATGTTTTTCTTTGGGCTTTAGAAAGTTCTGGGTTACTCATTGGGTCATTATCCTGTTATAAACTCTCTAACCAACAAGACACACATCAGACGGAACCACATGCTGCAGCAGAATGCTGTGAAGACTTGTTCAGGATCCCTCTAACTTTAGAGCACACAAGTCAAACCCTGAATCCAGGCCCATACCACCACACTCCCCCTTCCATGTTTCACAGTTGATGTCCTTCCAGTCTGCAGTGGTCCAGTGTTTACTGGTTCTGAAAAGCCAATTTTCCTTATATATATATATCTCAGCAAAGCCTTGCTTGTTGCAACTTTTCTTTACAACACATTTTTTTTTCATTGTCAAACCTGAGCTTGACTTTCTACAATAATGAAGCTGTTCTCACAGATGTTGTCCCATGAACCGTCTGTCGTACAGGTGTTAACTCTCTTGTCCTCTGATTTCGTTGTGACTTTGAATCGGCCAGACCTTTTCTGTCAGGGTTCCCCCAAAGTTGTTCATAGAAACTGTGCTCACTGACAGGTTAATTATTTCATCAGCCTCTACTACACATGAGAAGAAAAAACTGTTCATCTTTTTCCTTTTGCCAGTAAAGGTTTTATTGTGAAATGAAAACATGCCCAAGTTTTCATGTTTCAAAACTATTTTAAAACATTTGATGTTCTGAAGCTACTTTTGTACTAACCCAAGGTATTTATTGGACCTTTACATCCTAAACAAAAAAATAACCTTGATGGTTGGAATGTTCTACAACTTCTGACAGCTATTTCTGATGGTTGATCACATGAATCTGACTCTAATTTTATTGATTAATTTTATTTTCCCATTGTGACTCACCTGCCTAACATTTTTTTTAAAATAATGTGCATTTTTAATGATAGATAAAAAGAAACCCTTTTTAATCTTTTGTTCCATGCTTTTGTAGTCATTTATAACATTTCTCCAACAGGAGAAATCACCCCAATCATGACTTGACCGTTTAGTTATTTCTGAAATCATAGCCTGAGGCATGGACTAGCTGTGGGCACTTTGTCTACTTTGATGGGGGGTTTAATGATCACCACTGTCCAAATGAAAGCATTGAGATGAAGAGCTCCCGATAAAGCATCACACGAGACAGAAAGAATAGGTTGAGAAATAGTTTAAGCTAAAAAACCGAGTACTTTGATTCAATCTGCATCAAGTCTGCTCTGGATTTAACATTTTCTGGCATCCTTTTTCATTGACATTTCTTCTAAATTTCAAATACAGTTAGCAGGCAAAAAAAAAAAAAAATGCAACCTAAACATGGATTCATTTAATTATTAAGCACCAGTTCACACCTGGATTTGTGTTAAAGTCCAGGTAAAAGGAAGGAAAAATCTAACCATGCCAAATTAGATCCAGTTCAATCAATTCTATTTCAGTCAAGAGCCTTCCAATACAACATATGGAGTAATATTACCTTTAAATAGAAGAATACGAGGGAATATCCAGCTCAGTTAAACACTGTAAGGGCAACCAGGAGAATATCTGTTCGCTAAATTATACTTTCTCAAATACACTCACCAGCCACTTTATTTGGTACCAGGTTTTGCCTTCAGAACTGCTTTAATTCTTAGTGGCGTAGATTCAACAAGGTACTGGAAACATTCCTCTCAGAGTTTGGTCCAGATTGACACAATAGCATCACACAGTTGCTGCAGATTTGTCGGCTGAACATCCATGATGCCGATCTCCCGTTCCACCACATCCCAAAGCTGATCTACTGAGTTGGGATCTGATAATTCTGGAGGCTGTTTGAGTCCAGTGAACTCATTGTCAACAATACTCAGGTAGGCTGTGGCACTGTCACCGTGCTCAAGTGGTACTAAGGGGCCTAAAATATGCCAAAAATATCTCCCACACCATTACCCCACCACCAGGTGGCAGGATGGAGCCATGCTTTCATGTAGCTTATGCCAAATTCTGACCCTCCCATTCAAATGTACAAGCCAGTGATAGTCATGCTCTGGTAGGGAGTTGAAAGAGTGGCTCTCAAATGATGGGAGCTGATTCTTTATTATTTTCTTTTGCCTGTT
>NC_050524.1:27330196-27337343 GCF_002922805.2 Oryzias melastigma | reverse complement strand
CCACGGAAACTGCGGACAAAACCATTTGGGGCCTACATATTCTGCCCACTTTTAAACTACATGGGGCCCACTTGGTCTTGCTGGCTGGTAAGTCTCCCAGTCTGGCCATTCTCTTCTGACCTCTGGCTTTTCCCTCCACAGAACTGCTGCTCACTGGATATTTTCTTTTTTTCTGACCATTCTCTGCAAACCCTGAAACTGGTTGTGGGTGAAAATCCCAGTAGATCAGCAGTTTCGGAAATACCATACCACATTCAAAGTCACTTCAACAACCTTTCTACCCCATTCTGGTGCTCGGTTTAATCTGCAGCAGATCGTCTTGACCATGTCTACATGCCTGAAAGCATTGAGTTGCTGACAAGTGATTGGCTGATTTGAAAATTGCTTTAATATATATATAAATGAGATTCCCATTCACACAGTCTAATCAAATTAAATTAAATGGAAATGAGTCATTTCTCCTTTTTACTTCGCTTGTCATTTATTCACAGTCTCTCCCTCCTCACTTTATTTCTTTTGCAGATCTTTTCAGAGCTCTCTCTCTTATGAGGCTGGAAGTCAGGGTGTTTATGGGCAGCGGCAAGGAGTGTACTTGTTGCCATGGCAACATAAGCAAATAAAAGTTTTACAGGTGCCAAGAGCTTGCTGCAACATAACAGAGCTAGTTAGACACGAGTGTGTGTGCCTGGTCGGTTGTGCTGTGTGTGAAGGAAAGAAAGAAAGATAGAAAAGAAAGAAAGAAAGAAAGAAAGCAGTGCGCCTATTTTAGGGAAAAAGCTGCAAAATCCCTCTTTGGTCTGTCACCCTCACTTTCCAGCCCTGCAACTCGTCTCTGGTCTCATTTTTTTTCTATCTTTTGTTATCTTTAGCTCAGTATTGCTCCTTGCAGAATGCTTTCACCATCTCAGAGGATGACTTTAAGTGTCTCACCTTCATCGTCACCTCTTCTGCTCCCGTTTTCCCACCGCTTGTTTCCAAGCGTGTACACACAAAACATGAAAAGTCGCCATTCTCCTTTTTTTCATGCCCCTACAATCCACCCTCTCACTACACCCTGCTTCTTAATATGCATTTCTCTGCTCTCAAAGTACAGACTATATTGATCTTTCCCATCCTCCATCTCTGTCTTTGCTGCCTCTATCAATTATCTTCCCTTAATTCCACTTTTCCAGCTCCTTCCAGCTTCTCTTTCTAATGACCTATCCACTGATTTAGTTCATGAAACATCATAGATTATTCATATTTCTCCATGACAGTAATAATAACTAGAAATGTGAAAAAGTACAGCACTGTAGATATTTTTTTAAGGCATCATGAGTTGCAGCTTTTGCACGAAGCGTTATCTGAGAGATTCTACTGAGGTACGTGCATGTGTGCAAGTGTGTGTGTCCTAAATTAGGTGAATGACTTGTTGTTACTGAGAGGCTCTGCCAACACAGAGGCCCTCTCTTCGACTTCACTTAATCAGCATGCAGCACGTCTCTGCAACACTGTCCTTGTGTTATACAACATACACATGCCCCTGCACATGGACACAAAAGACCAATGAACGCACACTTCATTGCCATTCTCTCCACAATGTCACCACTGTCCTTGTGATAACAAATATATATATATAGATATATATGTTTATATATCACATCTAAAACGGAGAACAAAATGTAGATCTTGAACAAAGTCCAAAGTTGCAAACACTGGTGTGTGTCCATGAAATCCCATATCTCCTGCCTCCTCACTCTCTCACACTATTCTACGCTGGCTGCACAGATCCCGGTGTAAGATGCCGGAATATGTGAACACACACACAGACACACTCACTGTGGGGTGATAAATAAAGCAGTGCGAGCTCAGCAGTAGCCTTCTGCCATGTCAGACTTTACTGATGTCCGGTTCAATCCATGGGAGTGTTTCAATCAGCCCTCACAACACCAATCTAATCTCAGCCTCGCGGCGTGCACACACATACACACTCAAACACATACAGGGACAAGAGTATAAGAAAGCGTTGGTTGTCATGCTTTTGTAGATAGTATCTTTTTAATAAATAAACAAAAGGATTCTGGTAAATAATGGTTTTCTTAGCTTAAATAAACAACACTTCCACTTCTTTTTTGATGCAAATGTTAGAATTAAAAGTAACAAGAGTCATGGTGGTGTTCCAGCTCACCACTTGGTGTTAAATCAAGTAAGGTAGTTGGTAAAAAAAAATAAAAAATAAAAAAGCAGGTTGAGCAACTATCTTGCTAGTCAGTTGACCAAGGTTTCGGTCAAGTTTCCAGACAAGAAAATTGATAACAACAAAACAAAAAGACAAGAAAGCTTGTGGGGTCATTTGTCAATTGACTTTTAAAGTTTTTGATTAATCTATTAGTCTGGACCAAGTCCCCTTAATTTGGTCCTAAACTTTGCGCTTGGTCTGTATTCAAACTGCTGTCAAACATAGATTTCTGTTTCAAATCAAAGATTGTAAACAAACCACGTGATTAATGTTCTCTTTAGTCATTGGCCAGGAATTATGAAGGAGGAGCAAAGCGACAAAGGAATAATGGATGCCCTACGCTTTGTAATTCTTGTTGGGATAGTTCATTTATTCAAACTTTATATTTCACTAAACAATTTTGAACATCTATCAACATCAACACGTTTTACTTGATACTTTGGTGCAGGTTGGTTACTTTGGCAATGAAGGCACCCCGATAAGTGTTTATGACATATAGATTTATGTTTGCCAACTATCACCTTAAAAGTTGATTTAATGAGCCTGCATTCATCCTGTGTCTCATCGTTGCTTCGCGTTTGTCCTTGGCTTCCTTCCTTCTTTTATTACATACCGTTATACCCGGAAACGATGGTCCAGTTGTCCCACTCCGAGCACGGAGCCTATTCAGACTGAGAAAACTTGCAGCCAAATGGAAACCAACCGAGATCACCTCGGAAGATGGGTCACAGAGCGATTCCTGGTCCCGAACCAGGGTCTGCTTGGGTGTATTCAGACTGAATATTTGTTCTGGATTATCTGGATCATCCTAAAACAGGGGTGTCCAAAGTCAGTCCTTGAGGTCCGGAGTCCTACATGTTTTCCAACCAACCTGCCATTGAAGCTCCTTATTGGCTAAACACACCTGATCCAGGTAATCAGCTACAGATAAGGCGGGATTTCTGGAAAACCAACAGGAGGCCGGCCCTCGAGGACTGACACCCCTGATCTAAAAGTTGTATGAATGACAAAAGCTAACCTTAGCATAAACTAGTTTACAGCGATGGTAATCTAACCTTGGACACATTTCGAAATATACATTTTTTAATGTATACATACATCTCTGCAGCCTCCTTAATTAAAAAAAAAATACATCAAAAGTTGCTCATTTCTATTTCACTTAAAAATGGTAACACGGCAACACTCCATGTATTTGCATGGTTGTGTGGAGTAATACTACCGATACAGTTAGAAAAGAGGTGGTCACACGGAGCAGTGATATTGCAAGTAATGCTATTTCAAAAGCATTTTTTAATGTTTTAACATGCATTTTTAACAAAATTGTTTTCAAAAATAGCATTTCATCCTCATTTTAAAGATGCAAAATTCTCTCCACTTGTTTAGCGCTTCTTTTTAGACATTGTGATCCAGACATCAATGTTACTGGGAAACTATATTGTACTGTATATGCTCTCACAAACCCTCAAGTTTTAGACTTTTATTTTTTGTTGTTTATTTATTTATTTATTTTTTTAATTGCCAGCAGTTTTGCAGTATGTTTCAGAAGATACCTTTGAGCTTCTTGGTTGGGTTTTTGTTGACAGCTTTATTCATTTAACATGGCCTTCAAATATGAAAGACAGAGTAATTCAAGCAAGACTCGTTTGGATTCATGCTATAAGTAATTTTTTTTTTTTTTTTGTGTGATAAAAAATTTTCCATTTCAAAAATCTCTTGTTTTGGACTTACCAGTTCAAGGCATCTTCTAAAGAAATATTTAACTTCTGAAAATGTATCAGAGATCAAACTCACGTTCTTACTGTCCAGGTTGTACCCTCCTTTGATTCTGAATAGCTGGGATGGACTCCAGCAACCCCATGATGCTGAACAGCACGAAGTAGGTGTTGAAGATGGATGGATGTTGCTAAATATATTCTATACAAAAATAATCCTGACAGCAAGATGAAACTTTTTCGAAGGGGTTGAAGCTCACAGTTTTGGCAGTAGTGCAAAAAATAGATTTTAACAACAGCTGATATTCTTTTTTAGTCCCCGTGTTTTTCTTTAGTCACGAATGTAGAAGTGATTCAAGAGTTTATGACCCCTCCTGCCACCTACGTCGTAGGAGCTGCCTCCGACTGCCAGAAATAGCCAACAGCTTCTGGCCAAAACCTAAGTGTCAGTCCACTGCAACCTCTTAAGGACCTTGGCTCGTTTTACTTATGCGTGTTTGAACATTTAGTCATCCGGCTAAGAGTTCAAAATGCTAGAGAAAAAAAAAAAAAAAAAAAATCTCTGGTACATTATTGGACAAACTTAAATACAATCAGGTGAAGGAAAACGTGAAAGCTTACAGGAAATGTTGAAGCAGTTTTACAATGTTAAAGAGCCATTTTATCTCTTAGGCACATGGTTTAAGTACCTCTGGCAGTAATCAATAGTTTCCTGCCCTTCGTTCTGACTCACCCAAGATCACTGCTACAAACACACTCTACCTAAAGCTCTCCAGTACTTTATTTAGAGTTGTGCACAGCTTCTATCTCATATTTGAATGAGAGTGCTCACTGTCTAAAGCATGCAAGTAGCTTCAGGACACAAAGATAAGATGCATATGTTAATGTAAAGGCATCGTAAAATGATAAGCTTAAGGGTGTTTAAGAGAAGATGGATACATTTTAGATAAATGTGGTGGAAAAACACCACGGCTTGTGTGGAGAAAATAACAAAAGTGTTCCCAAGTTCAATCAAACAAACCTCTTTTTAATGCTTTTATTTCTGTAAATGCTCCAAAGTAAGATTCTTTTTCATACTCCACATCTGTTTTGGTCTTATTTTCATCACAGCTGGCCTTGTCACAGCTCTTTTCTTTAGCCTGAAGGCTGATGTTGCTCTCAAACGTCGATGTAAAGTTGTAAAAAAAAAAATAAATAAAATAAAACAGGGAATAACTGTGTGGGGTTAGAGTATCTTCAGATGATCATAGAGGTGCAAAGGGAGGCAGCGTAGAAGAAAGAAAAGGGAGAATGCTGGGAAATAAAAGAGTTTTCAATTGTGACTTTTGAACACGCGTTTGCATGGCACGCCGTTCATTCTCTCTGTTTCTTACATCAACCTGCCTGTCAGCCCTGCTGACCTGAATGATCCATCAAAAGCAGCGACTGCCGCTTCAAGAGATGGAAGAAGGGATAAGGATGAGAGGTGAAGGAGGGAAAGAAAAGACTGAGGAAGAATCAAAAATAAAATAAAAAGGAGGGACTTATTTGCTGCTTTTCAGATGCGTCAAAACAACTGCTGAGGGAAAACAAGGTTTTGCCTCACAGATTCCCTAAGGACTGCGGCTGCTACATGTGCATTGCTGTCACTCATTATTACCCTCCTTCTCCTGCCCTTCGGCTGAAGGCTTATCTGCCTCCATTTCTTTCCTCCGTCAGAAAACTGATGTTGCAAAGTTGCTAAATGTTCCAATTAAATGAACCACTGCACAAATCCACCACTTTTTTATTATTTTTTATCAGCATCATTTTGTGTAATGACCACTGAAAATTATTATAAATCACCAGAGCTTCCACAGTCAGAGACAGAGCCAACCGCTCTTATAGAAGGTCCTGCTTTGCATTTTAAGGTTCCTCCTCAGCCGCCTGTCCATCATCGACTCTGCTCTTCTCTTTGCCATACTGTCATTCTTGAAGCTAAATTATTCATGAAGCCCAGGAAATTTTTCATCTGAAGCAGTTAAGCATGCTCATACATCAGCCACTTAAAAATAGTTCCTGCCCTTTACATTACCTCACTTCTTCTCCACAGTCTGCCCCTTTACTCTTGAGCCCGGTGTCCATAATTTCACTTGTCTGCGGTGTCTGCGCTGTTTATCTCCTATCCTCTCTTCTCTTCGCCTTTTCTTCTTATCGCCGTTCCCTCTTCTCCCCCTGGCTTCTTATCACATGCTTTCCTCTCCTTTCATGGCAAAATCGTGAGAAAAAAAAACTATCCATGGTGGAAGAAGAGATAGTGGAAAGAGGAGTGACAGCAGCTTATGGGGTATAGTAAGTGGGAGCTTTTTTGACTTCTTCTTTTCTGTCCCACAACAAAAGGCTTGCCCATGTAGTCATTCAAACACACCCATAAATTTAGTGCTGAAAACTTTTCTTTTTTTTCCCTCATGTATTGTTCACTGTTAGTAATTTAATGGTGTTTCAGAAGTAAAACTAGTTTAAAGGTAACCATTTCTAAAGTGAAATAAATAAATAAAAACAGTTCATTCTTTAAAAAGACGCATTTATAGATGCAGACGCACCCTCACTCAGACGTCTGGAAATTCTGGCTCCGTGCTGTAAAAAAGCTGAAATATTATTCATGATCTATCAAAGTCGTGCTGAGCTTTTTCCATCATACTTAGTTATTCAGGTTGTGTTGAGCAGCTGGGCCGATAATGATCCCCATGTTAGCACATGCTAAATGATGAGCTGCTCATTTGGAAATCAGGAGACTCACCTTTCACCACAGCAGCCTCGTGTAAAGAACTAATAACTACTGATGCTCACACATGCATTCATGTTGAGGGCATTATCACCCGCTGAATGTGAATTATTGTGTCGCCGGTGACAACAAAATGTGCTTAAAATACAGTAATCCATTATTTTTCCAGGTAATCATTCATTTAGCATTTATGATTTTTGACTATAAATGGTCAAATCTATTAAAAAAAGTAAAATAAAATAAAATAGAATAAAAGTTTGATACAAATTGTTTATTTTCCACTCTATAAATCACCCCATAATACCCTGATATATATGTATATATATATATAAAAACAATGGTGTGCCTTATAATCCAGGGCCCTTTATTAATATTCATTGATATTAATTAATTCTGGTTGTGCTTACCGATGTAGAAGTGATTTTGTGCGGTACGTTGTGCTCTGTCAAAATGTTTGGTTGGGTCTTGTGCTAA
>NC_050524.1:27318502-27329740 GCF_002922805.2 Oryzias melastigma | reverse complement strand
TTGTTTATTTTCCACTCTATAAATCACCCCATAATACCCTGATATATATATATATATTTAAACAACGGTGTGCCTTATAATCCAGAGCCCTTTATTAATATTCATTGATATTAATTAATTCTGGTTGTGCTTACCGATGTAGAAGTGATTTTGTGCGGTACGTTGTGCTCTGTCAAAAAGTTTGGTTGGGTCTTGTGCTAATGCTAATATGCTAACGCCTACATGTTAACGTGGCTAGCATGGCTAACCTGCACTTTTTTTATAAGCATTATTAATTCAGTTGGGAGTTAGTGTAGTCAATAAAATTCTAACTTTAAAAGTATTAATCTGCTTTTTTTGTGTGTTGCAAATAAGATTGGAAGTTACAGGTATTGTGAATAAGCTGACGTGGCTAACGCTTCTAAATTGGCTAATGTTTTGGAATGTTACACAATCTGTAGAATTACTGTGAAAACAGTAAATAAAAGCCCAATCCAAATTCTTCCCTTCTCCCTACCCCTCCATTTGAAGGGGCATTTTTAGTGCAAGAGTGAATTTTTTTTAAAATCCAACCCTCTAAGTCCTCCGTCGCGAGAGTAAACCGCGTCGCGCTGATAAGCACTTTTCTTCACGTGGATATGCTCTGAACCACAGAAGTTTACATTTAAATGTAAGTAATGACTTTTTGTTGTAGCATGACCTTTTCAAAGTTATAAAACTGCTGTTGTTATGTATATTTAAGTGCTGGGTGGGAGCTCCACGTTAACGCTAGCAGACTGGTGATTATTGATGACGTCATCGAACAAAAGTGATGTCCGAATTATGAGACACTATTTTTTCATAACTCTCCATTTGGAGGGCCAAATGAAGGGCAAGGAAGAAGGGAAGAATTTGGATTGGGCAAAAGTCTGACTTATCTCTGACTCTTTTGTCTCACTTAATGTCCCTTATTGTTCGTTGCACCTTTTATATGACATATTTTCGAAAATAAGCCACTCATTGTAGTGAGGACAATGTGGTAATACTAAAACATTTTAAAGATAAGATAAAACCTACATTTATCACAATGGAAATGTTTTAATCAAGCGCACCAGGGTGCTGTCGAAATATTTTATAGTAGGTGCAACATGATACCGCTGTATATTACTGTCATTAAACAGAGCAGGTCTTCACAAAGTGCAAGAGAGATTTCAGGTCATTTCTCCGTACCGCCTTTGTCTTTCAGGGATGCAGCGAGGCTGGAGCATGTCTCAGAGGACAGGTCCGCACACAGTGCAAATTACCACTTCATTCTAGAGACGCGCGAGGGTAAACAACAATATGCACTCATAGAAGATTCAGAACCACCAGTCGAGCTAACATTTGTCTGCTTAGATTGCAGGAGGAAGCTGAAAATAAATAGGGTTGTAAGTAACGCGATAACACCGGATTCAAGCCAGAAACTGGTCCGCCGTTTAAACTTAAGAAGTTTTCTGGGTTTATGCAAGTTTTTCTTTTTTGAGTTCTTCTCTTTATATTTCGATTTTTTTTAGTTTGTGTTGAATAGTTTTATTTTCTTAATGGCTTTTTTGATTAGTTTCAGGTCCATCAGTCATTGACATCTGAGGTTTATGTCCTTAATCGGATCATTTTGTGTTTCTGTTAGCTCTAATTCTGCAGGATTTTTTTTTTACTGGTTTGTCTGTTCTCATGTTAAGTTCAAGTTGTAAAAGCTTAAATTTGGTGCTCTCTTTCTATTTTATTTATGTTTTTAAAAAGCTAAATTTTTCACCACTTTTCTTTCATTTGCATTGTCTATTCACCTGGTCCATGATACCCTTCACTCTTCAGTAAAACAGCATCAGCAAGTGATTCACTGTTCATTTATTTTTTCTTTATTTTTACTTTTTTATATTTTTTAAAACCGTTTTTACATTTATTTGTATGATCCAGTATACCAATTTATGGCAATTGGGTTTGCATTTCTGAATTGTTAGATTTATACTTTAAAATAAATTATAGCTTCATTTAATTAATATTAGTATGACCTTTAAAATAAATTAATAAATTAAATAAATTTGAGATTAAACTAAATAAAAAACAAGATTTACATTATGAGATGGCTCTGATTTGATCTTAACAATGGTTAAATGAAACTTTTCAGACAAATTTGATGATTTTTCTTTTTTTTTGGTTTTGTTTTCGATTTAAGACAGAGTTCAAGGTTAAGAGTCACTCAAGTAAAAAGTTTTCCAGGAAATGAATAGATGTGCACTAAAAAATGTCTGCAAAACACATTCTCTAGTTAAAATGTCGAGGGGAAAACACACTGCTGTGCAAAAGCAGAACCTTTGCAAACATGCAAGAATCCAGAAACACGCTGTTTTATATTTCCCTGACCATGACCGTGAATCAGCAACCTGCATGAATTATAGCACTGCATTACGGATTCTCTCCACACCCAGTACCGCCTTTGCTCATGGAAACAAACACACAAGCAAACAGTGGAAGGATAGACATCATCAAATGTAAAAAATGATAAGTGCATGACTACTTTTGTGTTAGTCACTAAGACAGTTTTTACACTAACACAGATTTTTCCAAATGTTCATATGAGACACCTTTCGACTTCAGACATTTTTCAATGGAACATCATTCTTTGCAAAATTATCACAAATTTAAATCTTATTGTACTTCTCTATGCAGAATTCCAAAAAAAAGTGTGGTTGCATCTTTATACGTGTTTGTTTCTGTTATGGGATGTTTATCTTCGTTATAACCTATAGATGCCCTCACTACCAGCAATGCAAATGTGCCCTCTGTAGAGGAAACCTAAATATCTCCCAACCATTACTGGAATATCTCCTTTTGGTATCTACAGAGGAGGATTGGAACTTTACAATGAAACCAAATGTGAAGAGGCGGGAGGTTATGGAAGTTGTAGTTTTTGATGGATTCTAAATAATTAGATGGACAACATTTTTTTTTTTTTTTGGTAGTCAGTTATAAAACATATTTACAGCATGAAAAATTCCCCTTCCAATCACTATTTACTGCCTTTCTGTTATAACGTATATATCTTAAATGCTAAACACATTAGAATTAGAATTAAAATGTGTTAATCGTCTTAGTGAAAGAGTTGGACTTGAACCAAGCCTTTAAGAGGGTTGAACCAAACTGTCCAGGGATTTACGACCCAAACACATATGTAGACGTTTTGCATGTGTGCATGGACGTGTTGGAGATTGCTGATCCTCTAAATGCTGTCAGGCCTTAATTAAGCTAACTCCTGTAGTGCTGAGCTAAAGCTAACAATGCAAGTGATCCTTCCTCATTAGGCAAAGCACTCCACAAATTGCTCCCTCTTTGCTGTAGTACTTTTTACAGAGCGCTTCACAAGCACAACGACAGATCCACATCATTACACGTGCACACCCTGAATCACAGTCAGGGCCAAGCAGACTTAAGAAAAAAATGTGATTATGCTCACTAACCAAGGAGAAACAATAGGCTAACAAAACAGTGGGAGAGTATAAGTAGGTGGTGTGTCCTGATAGGTCAACCATGAGATAAAGCATGTTATAAAAGGCAGAAAAACACGAAAAACAAACTGGTTTGAACGTTGACTCAAATGAGGAAATCATTGCTTTATATTAGGTTGCAAATATGTTTCAATAATGCCACGTTCACACCTGGCTCAGTCATTCAGATGACTTCTCTCAATAAAAAGACTACATAAACGCACATATATGCACCAACAAATTATATAACATGCAATAATTGATTCAATTTTTCACTTTTTTCAGTGTATGTATGCGTAATTCGACTTGTAAAGTCACAATAATTAGATTTTTTAATCATCTTAAAAAAAATCAAAATATCTTTTTTTTTAGAGTTTTGAACATTTGAATTTCAAGAAAAAAAACATAACTAAGCAACTTTATATATATATAAAGCAGTATTCTGATATATTTTCTCCTATATTTTCTTCAGTCTGTTTAAATTTGTTAGAAATGTTCTCGTTCTTTTGTTTTGATGCTGTGTAGTCAAGATTTTTTTTATTTATTTATTTTCAATTGTATTTCCTTGCAGAGCTGTTATTGACATGTTAGAAAATAAAATCAATCAGTCATAGTTAACTAAATATCTAATTTAGTCTTTTTTGTTTCTACCGAGGAATCCATGGACTTCATTTTAAACGGCCACTGTAAATAAGAATCTACTCATAAAAATGTTCCTGCTTAACCCTTTGACACCTGAGGTATCGCCAGTGACGCTTAAACACACAAAAAACGTAACTTTTCAACCGTTAACACAATCAACGTCATTCCAGTAGATTCTGAAGGAGAAAAGCGGCTCGTTGAGCCGCTTTTCTCCTTCAGAATCTACTGGAATGACATTGATTGTGTTAGTAAATCAAAGAACATAAACTCTGGAGCTTCAGTGTTAAAGGGTTAAAAAATGTTCAGCAAAAACACCTTCATAAAGAAGACATAAAAAAAATCTATAACATAAATCACTACTTGTTTAGACAACAGTAATTGCGGCGTCACTGTATGGAAATAGAATTGTGAGCTTCCGTATTTCTTTTTTTTTTTTCTAAGTAAAAAAGCAAATATTTTATTCATGTGCACAACAATATATTAAGGCAATATTTGTACTGCCCATGGTATCATAAGATATGACACAACCCCTTACATGACCTGGTAAATGTGAATTTGCATAATGGTGACCCTCCTAAAAAAAAGAAAACATGAATAATTTATAATACATGCAAATGTGCTTTGCTTTAGTCTACATTTTTAAAGCATTAGCGTGGGAGGCTCCATCGCGCCCACATAAGCTGTGTGAACAGCCAATCTGTGCATTTAAAACTGCAAGAAAAACAGATTGAAAATGAGCCAACTCCCGCCTTTTATCTCTGTTTTCTTTTCTTCTACCTTTCCTTCTGTTTTTTTTTTTATTTTATTTCGTTTTCTTTTCATTCACAGTTCCAGTGTCACTCACACTGGAGTTTGTTGGCTGAGCCATCTGTTTTACATGATTTCCAGGGTGGTTTTACCGTCATAAATTTCACACGTGCTTTGATGCTTTTGTTTCAAATCAGGAGTGAGATCTCGCTTCCACTAAATCTCTGGCGTCCCAAAAATCTGACGCAGCAGCGAGCCCCCCCGAAGGATGCTTAACATGAAAAGGATTTTGCACTCTAAACATCAGCTTAACAAGCGAACAGCACGAGGGCCAACTACACCGATCAGGATGTGAGGAAAGCTGCTAGATTCCAAACAGATCATTTTCAAAGTCAATTCCGTTTTTCAAATATGAAAAGAAAATCTTCATTTAAAATGTTAATACCTGTCATTTTTGGGGGATTTGTGTTGCTTTCTGACATCCTTGCACACACCAGCAGACACAAACCCTCACACACTGACAAGCATCAGAGCAATGTCATGCCTCCAAGCCATGAGCAGCAGCAGCGAGGTCAGCAGGTCAGCATCTCTGCTTTTCAGAGTAAAAGAACAGATACAAGGAAAAAGTGGTCCCTAGATGGAGAGACACGGTAGATGGATAAAGGCAAGATGAGTCAATATGGAACAGAAAAGCAGGACAAAAAAGGATTAGTTGACTTTAAGAGTCATTATGGTGAAAAATGTCTTTTTTTGTTGAAGGATGAGTGGAGATATATAACAGTAAGCCAAAAAAAATCTCTAGTTGGGGTATGTCAAAGACATTGCAGTACTAAAAAAAAAGCTGCATTGTTCAGAGAAGCAGCTCAAGACACTGTGCTCCATTTTGTGAAATTATGCTTCCTGCTCTAACCTCTGCAATGACTGATAACTTTTTTAAATCTGGTTTTGGTACAAGAGCTTTCACAGTAGCACACTGCTGAGCAGCAAAAAAAAAAAAAAAAAAACAGCTCCTTTTTTTTTTCTAAACTTGCAGTATTTTTATATTTATAAGAGAGGGCCACAATCTCAGGGGAGCCAGAATTCACTAAGCAAACGATACGAAAGCTTTGGAGCAGCAGCAGAAGCAGCAGCAGAGAGCTGAGGATCACCCTCATTCTCTCACTTTCTACACCCCTTCCCTTTTTCTAGTTCACCTCTCCTCCTGCTCACATGCTGGGTCAGTTGAGCTCCTGCACTGCAGCAGAGTGGAATGGCGTGGTAAAATACTTTTTTTTTTCTTTTTTTATGATCCTGAGAGTCTGCAAACTGTTTCCCCCCTCCTTTGGAGTGCTTCTGTTTATTGTTTCAGACTTTGGTGAAAACCATTTTTTTTTCGATACAGCTGATATTGTGCAGAATGCAGCATTCAGCTCTGAGCAGAGTAACCTCTATTTAAAGAAGCGCCGCCATGATTTAGTCTGCACTTTGCAAAGAAGATCGACAGAGAAGCACAGGCAAGAGAGCGTTGGCCACACCGTCCAACTATCAAACACACAGCCACTGAAAGGGGAATGTGCCATTTTCTGTGCTGCACCTGCAATATCTTGCAGCTTCAGCACCACGGACAGAGGCATATTGGCTTTTCAGCAAACTGGAGATAATTCCCCTTTTCCCACAGAAGACAAAAAATAAAATAAAAAAATAGTACCACCGCACCCATACCCGAAATTAAAAGCATTCACAGACATAAATACATCCCTGACTTGTATGTATTATTCACTCTTTTCTTTGGACTCCTCTGCGGTTAATTGGACAATCGCAGCTTTTTTCAAGGACAAAAAGGAAAAACTGCAACTTCCTCTGTGCTGTTTTCTTCGTGGTCCCTTAATGATGGCGCCCTGTTCTCATAGGTTTTTCTGAGCTGTCTGGGCACCTCCTTCTCCCATCACTGATTTCAAAGAGATTTCTTACTCCCAATTCTTTAATTGCTCTCACAGTTCACTCTGCACTGGCACCCTAAATTTAATAGTGGGCTAATTTTGGTTTCAAATTTGTCACAAGAAAAAAAAAAAAAAAAATCTTTTTTTTTTTTTTCTCTCATACTGGGATCGGAAAACAGACGCATATGGATGTGAGCGCCGCTTTCCTCGTCTATCAGCCAGCAGCAGCTGGAGGGTAAAACACATCCAGAGCAACAATTTAAAAGCCTGAGAATAGAACGCCACACCAAGCTTGAAATTACATACTGCCTCTGCCCTGTCTCAGTCTCCTCGTCACATCATTTCCTTGTAAATTTAAAGAAAAAGACTTTGTTCACTGAAACTGTGTCAGAAGCGGCTCTTCCTTTTTTTTTTTTTTAATGGGCTTACGGTATCTCAAATCTTTTAAAATGTCCTAATTTGAAACGGCAATGTCACGCTGAGCGTTCCAATCAGATACCATTATTAATTATATCATGAATGGTAATACACAGGAACTGCTGCATTTCTTTAACCCTTTTACACTACAGCTCCAGTGTTTGTGTTCTTTGATTTACTGTAAGTTTTTTAAATGTTAATATGATCAACGAGCCGCTTTTCTTCTTCAGAATCTACTGGAATGACGTTGATCATATTATCAGTTGAAAGGTTATTATACGTTAAAGATTTTTTGTGTTTAGGCGTCATCAACGCCTCAGGTGTTCAAGGGTTAAGCATTTGTTTAATACATGAGATAGAAATTTCCCACTGGTGACATTTTAAAAAAACAGTCATTAACTGTTATGATTAGTAACAGGTAATTAGTCATTAATGTCCCAAAAAAATGACTTTCAGAATCTTACTACATTAGAAGAGCTAATTAGGCTTCATTTGTGTGTTCACTCATAAACTGCTAAAATAGTGATGCTTTTCTTTTGAATGATAGTGTCAGATAGTCAGATGAAAAGTGAACTAAAAACATAAAAAACAATAACAAATCCCCCAAAATTTTCAAAATCAGACATTAAAAACCTAAAACCAACACCGATAAGGAAACGGATAGGAAAGAAAAGGTGTCCCATGAATTAAAGCTGAAATAAATCTCCAAAAAGTTATTATTAATTAAAAAAAAATGCAATTTTTGTGGGAGGAAATAGTAAAATAAATATATAATATGGAAATAATGAATAATAAGATAAAAATGGACGAAGAACTTTTCATAAAAAGATGGGAGAACTGGACTATATACACAAGAACAATGTGATGTGTATTTGTTTTTTTCTTTCTCTGTTCTGCTTTTTGTTTCCCCCAGTTATTTATATATTGGTTGTGGTTTTTTTTTTCCCCTATATATATTTATATATTTACTTATAATGTATGCCCCCTTCTGTATGTGTATCCTAAATATGTAAAAAAAACAATATAAAGAAAGTGATAAAAAATGCAATTTTCTCCCCATTTTCACACTAATAAAACAAAAATAAACAAACATTTATCCACCTCTCTTCATTATTCGTCATATTCCACCAAATTCTCAAATGACTTGCTGACGTTGGTGCAGGATAGCAAGAGGATTTATTGGGATAAAACCATTCCATATGGGATAAAACATGAGAGGACTCGTTTGTGAAATATGGGACTGGGTGGATGACGGGCCAGGAGGGTAAAAGGTTGTCGAGATATTGACTAAAGCAAAAATGATCAATGATTCCAAAACTTTATTTATCTATTCATTCGGTAGTGGATGGGCACATTGAGTCTTGGAGTTAAACATTATGTTTAATCAATCAGAGTGCACACTAAAAATGCTGACCATATAGTCTGACGTTGCACTCGGGGAAGAGGAAGTGTGTGTCTGCAGTCATGTGCATGTGTGCAAGAGCAAAAAAAAAAAAAAAAAAAGGACAAATTTCTGTTCAAACATGAAATACAGCAGTTTGTGTTAAAGCAGAAAAACAAAAGGAGCCTTGCCGGTGTACATCTATGCTTCCAGATTTCTTTATATGAAAGGTGTCCTCTCAAAAGGGCAACAATAAACCGCCAGAAATAAAGCAACAATAACACAACACAACAAGGGAGAAATTTCAATGTAATGCAAGCTCATTGACTGGATGAGCGATGACCATTACAGGAGATGATTGCTCTACGCTATCTAATGTTTCTCTCCGTTAACAGGAAGGAAAGTAGTTTGCTACATATCGTCCACTTAGTGTAAGTTGACACATTTGAGAAGCTAGAACACCAATTTTCAACCACTCCTAGTAAACAGAAAAGAATTGAACAAATGTCATGCCTTAAAAAAATGCACATTCCCTCTTCAAGCAAATCTATGGACATTTTAATATTTATTTTCCCCAAGTTATTATTCTCTGTTAAAGAAAAAATAAATAAACCTATTTTTTTGTACTAGTTCAACCTTCAGTTTTTTATTTTTTCTTGTTTTGTTCTTCCTTTGTCTGTGTTTTGCTCCTGAAATGCACCAGCCTACAAATCAATGTGTGAAATGCCATAAAGAGCTAAATTAATCAAATGATGAGTCATGCTGTGAAGGAGAACATTTGGGATTAATTAACCCCCAAGTGATTTGAGTAAAAAAAGAAATAAATAATTGCCAATCCTAAAAGGAGACAAAGAAATAATAATAATAATAATACTTGAGTGTTTTCTTTGAATTTGCAGCAACCTTAAGCATAAACTGCAATGTTGATTTATCTACAATAACTTTCCCCATATATGTAAATTAATCCAATAAATTTTACTTGATCCAATATTAAAAAAAATGCATATATAGAAAATTAAAAGAGCCCATCTGGGCGTTATGATCAATAATCATTAAGGATAAACCTTTGTGCATAACACTAGAATATGTTTGAATGTAATTCATATAAAAATAGTTTAATCAATCCCAACACATTTTGGTTGCCCTCTTCTAGTAGGCTGTAAAAAGACAGTCACTTTAGAGGAAGAGGGACTAATTACATGTGCAAATTTAAACCGCGTCTTCCAATCAGATTTCCATTCAGCCACTCAATTACTGTTTATTTTCCTACATCAGCAATACCCATTCAGATAATGACAATTGCAGCTTGCCTCTCTGATTTGCTATCGCTCTTGAACGATCCACTTCAAAATAAGCAACGTTCACTCCTCTTGTTCTGGTGCTATTTGTCGTTTTGAGCTCCAGACTGTATCAATCTAGAAATGACTTTTAGGGGGTAAAAAACTAATCTGTGACTATTCATGTGGATTGAGCCATATCTAAATATACTCCTTTTAAAACTGATTTCAAATCCAATTTGAAGATATTTAACAGCAGTTTGGTTCCAGAATCTGCCTGTCTGGTAGCGTTTCCTTGCATCACCAGTAGTTGAATCTTTTAACAGGCCTTTTTAATGGCGCCTCAGTAAAAAGACCTGTTAATTACAGCTTTCCACATATGTTCCCATGTCATCAATCCTTTTCATCATTTGATTAAAGAGCTTGATTTTATTAAGAAGGCTATACCAGACGCATAATCACTATACAATGATTTAACATTACCTTTACAATTAAATTCGTCACTGAAATTACAGAATAAATATATGCACATTGTTCTTCAAATCTTCGTGAGAGAGAGAGAAAAACATTAAAAGTGCCTCCTACAAAGCTGTTAGTGGGTGGGTGGTGATGGGGGAATCCAGAAGCAATGACGGGAAGGGAGGGGTCTTAACAAACTGTGTGGAAATATCAAGAAAAACCTTCAGCTCGTCTCATCACAATATTCACAAATGTTTTGCCCTCCAGAAGTAGGTGAATCCTTTGTGTGAGAAGCACCCTGATATCGACAATTGTCCTTGTTGATAGTAACAACCATATTAATAAGATATAAAAATTAAATAGCACACTGAACCATAAAGGTTTTGCAGTATCTCTGTTCATAATTGTAACATAATAGTAGTTCTGTTTAAATCCTCTCACTTCCTGCACTGAAGCGAGTGCATGCAGCAAACTGCAGTTCATTTTTGATATAAGTATATATATATATATTTATATATATATATATATATATAATTTTTTCTGTCTTTTGATTTTTTTACAAACTTTATGTGTACAGCCTCCACGTGTTTGTACATCCTATTTGTGGATAAAAGAGAAAGGAAAAAAAAACAAAAAAAGTCGAGGGAGACGTCCAGCTCCCGTTTGTCTTCATGATAACTGGTACCATGGTAACTCCGTAAAAAATGATTTTTTTACTGGCAGATGTATGTGAACACGTTTTGAACCTCAATGCCCCCTTTTGTTTTTCTTTTGCAATGATGTGGACATTTAGATATTTATATATATATATATATATTATAAAAATAACGGTTGTTGACATTGCTGGCTACTTTGAAAAAAAGGCACTTAATTGAAATATCTGAGAATGACCTCTTCTCCAGTTGGTGCATGTGGGG
>NC_050524.1:27314028-27318343 GCF_002922805.2 Oryzias melastigma | reverse complement strand
TCCAAAAAAAGGGCTAAAGATGTTAAAACCGGTACGATTTTTCCAAGACCTCGAGGTAATCCGGCTTGGTTTGAAGTTTGGCCCTTAACTCAAGGTAATCACTTTGAGAAGGGTCCGGGTAACAGCCTTTCCCTGCCGTGAACAGCAATGTCTCCTTCAGCCGTGCGTCCTGCTGCAAGTCTGGGTAATGCATGCCTGGTGGGTGTGCATGCGCAACATGCACGTCCTTTAATTTAGGTACGGTCCCATATAAACAGTCTACAAAGCCCACTGTTGGTGTGGGCCTCTGACTGTCAATTACTGTAGGGCAGAGCCCTCCATTCTCGTGAAATCCTGCTATATCAGCTGTGGTGTGGTTGACTGTGACAATGGTGTTGAGCTGAGAGTTGGAGACCGCCAGGGTCCATTCTTTCTCTTTCTCTAACAAGGTTCTGAAGCTGCTGCTGCTGCTGCAGCCGTTGTCTTTTTTTTCTGCAAACTGTGCCCTTTCCTCGTCTCCTATTTCCCCCTCTCTTGGCTTATAAATGGGGTTGTTACACATTTGAGTCACCGGATGGGGGATGTAATCGTACACATGTCCGTGAGCATGTGCGTGACCCGTGTGCGTGTGCATACTGGCCACTGGCTTCTCCGGTGTGCTGGTATTCCCAGCACTGTTTTGCCTGGGCGGGTCCTCAAAAATCCTACACTGCATTGGAATCCCGGTCAGATCCACTTCCGAGCGTTTCCGAAAGGGCAGCTTCTTCCTGCGGCGGAGAACAAAAGCGAAGAGCCCAGCTGCCACAAATACAGCTGAGATGAAGAGGATGAGCAGGCTGAGAATGAGCACCGACAGCGGAACGGCACCTCGCCCACCTGCCTCCTCCATGCCAGAGCTCCCTGTGGTGAGGTCATCCCCGCCGGGCATAGCCGGGGAGGGGCCCGAGGAATACCTAAGCTCAGGACAGATGACCTCCACCTCAAGCGAACGGAGGTCCTTTCCGAAAGCAAACTCAGGTGTTTTGCAGATGACCTCACCAACCACAATGACAGAGGAGAGCTTTTCCAGCCATTGTTTGAGGGGGATTATATCACAGGAGCAGTCCCACGGGTTCTGATGGAGATCAATCTGGACAATGGAGCTAAGATGCTCCAGGACACCATCCACGGGCAAGGAAAGGAAATAATTGTTGCGGAGGCTGAGCCGGGCGAGGTTCGTTCCAGCAAAAACATGGGTGGGGAGGGAGCGCAGCAGGTTGCCATTGAGAAAAACTAGCTGGAGGTTTGGCATCAGGGAGAACGAGTGAGGCTGGATCTCTTTGATGACGTTATATTCAAAGTAAAGATAACTCAGCATCTGGAGTCCTCGAAACATTCCAGGCGTGAGCTGCTCGATGTCATTCCCGTTCAGGTATAGACTCTTTAGGTTCGGTAGATTGATGAAGGCACCCTCCTGGACGTATGATATCCGATTGTTCCCTAAATGTAGTAAATCCAAACTTGAGAAGTTCCAGAAGTCGGAGCGGTATATCTTCTGAATCAGGTTTTCGCTGAGGTATAATTTCTTGGCATTGAGGGGTCGCGGCAGGAGCTCGGAAATGTTGTGGAAGCCTTTCTCTTTACAGTTCACTGTTAGTCCCAGGTCGTTGATGTGAAGATTGCAAATACATCCAGCGGGACAGATGATAGGAATGGGAGGTCTCGTTTGGTAACCGGCAATAGGGGGCTGGTTAATTCCTGGGTAGATGCTACGTGGAGTCGGTGGGTTTTTCGTGGGCCGAGGTCGCTTGGTAGGCTTCACAACTCTCTCCTTGTACTCCACAGAGGAGGCTGTGTTATGGAAGGACGAGAGCATTGAGGAAGGTTTAGTGGGCCAAGTGTTCTCGTTGCTGAACGGAACTCTGGGAATTCCCAGCTTGGCCTCAATCTCTGCATCGGAGAGCAGAGGACAGAGCTCACTGCGTTTGATTTCCCGTAAGTCTTTGCCATGTAAGTGAAACGGGTACTCACATGTAATCTCACCCACCAAAGCTGTGTAAGGGATTCTCTCCAGCCACGTTTTTAGCTGGACAATCTCACACACGCAGTTCCAAGGGTTCTCCTCCAGCTGGATTTCCATTAAACTCCTTCCAATATACTCCAATGTGCCCTTATAAGGCAACGTCTTTAGTCTGTTTCCTCTTAGGTCCAAATGTGTGAGGGATATGGACCGAAAAAGATAATTGGGGAGAACAGGGATCAGATTGTCATTCAGTATAAGTACTCTTAGTTTATGAAGATGTCTAAATGCACCACTTTCAATCCTTTTGATGACGTTATAGTCCGCCTGAAGATACTCTAAGCTCTCCAACCCCAGAAATGTGTCATTCCGGAAAACCTCCAGCTTATTTTCATGGAGAAACAGCCGTTTGAGTATTCCCAAGCCGTTGAATGCACCAGCGTGGATATCTTGCAGGGCGTTGTTCCCCAGGTTGATGGATATAGCATTGTTAAGGTGGAGGAAGCTGTTGAAGTAGAGCTTCCTCATTGAGTTCCTCTGGAGATTTAGCTTGAACGGCTGGCTCCATATCTGGGCGATCTGGCTGACATTTGTAAATCCTTTGCTGTCGCAGTGGACGTGGAAGATGCCCTCCTTCACCTCGCAGTAGCACGGTTCAAAGCAGGGCTCATCAATCTCCTCCGAGTCCTCGAGTAGTGGGATTGGCGTGGTCCATCCTAAGGCTATGGTGCTCAGCAAGGTAACCCACAGCATCCTTGCTGACACCAAGGGGATGAAGTCTTGGCTCCAGGGACAGAGCCACTTCACAACACTGCAACAGAGAAAGACAACACAAGGGAGGTGAGGAAGTGTGGGGAGAGATTACATACACACACACTCGTAAATTTAGTTTGAGGTGACAGAAAGGAGGAGAGAAAAGTGAGATGTGCATTAGTTTCAGTCGGATGGAAACTGGCTTTAAAATGAATAGCGATGAATTATAGAACAATGGAGGAGACCACTTCAGATTCTGCAATACTGCTGGCTCTTTCAAACTAAATATAAGGCAGGCACTCCTGATAGGATAATATGATACCAAGTCACACAAACAAATATCCACACTCAGGCAGTTTACTTCACTGTAGAGGCAGAAACGCCATTTATTATACAGGAGAGGTGCTGGTAAGGTTGCAATAAATCACAGCAGAGATGCTTATCGCCCTGAATAAACGAAGGCAACCGTAGGCTGGTGAGGGCAGCCATGGGGAGACATTATTCCCCAGCTTTATTTATTATGTAACAAGGACCCCGATCTGTATTTTAAGACAAGTAGCCCACATGAGTGTCCAGAAAATTGCAAGAAAATTAAAATCAGAGCTAATCCTGGAAACTGAATTTGTCCTGGGATGTTAATTAGCAGTGAGACAAAATTAGACTTTTGAGGGTCTGACTAAATGTCAATGTGTTGTTTTCTCATTTTTGACTCATTTATGATCAAATTAAAATACTTATACATGTCTACGACATAAAAATGTTGCAAAACATTCTATGTGACGCATGAGTCCATAGGTAATTTGTAAAGTGAAAATGATTGTAAATGGAAACATTTAGTCCAATGGGGCCAGATTTTCAGAAAACTCAATTATCGTGGATTATAAGTGTTTTTCTTGGATCAAAAATCGAATATTTCAAGAAGGTATGGACTTTATGGGAGATGTTAAAATGTGAGTCTGTCCCCAAAGCATTTAATGAGACTAGTGCTTTTATGAGTAGGAAAGAAGAGCGCAATGGAGGAACTTGAATGCAGTTATGAGGCAGAGCAGAGCAGTGTAGAGGGGAAAAAACTAGAATAAAATGAGGTTGTGATGATGATGACTCAAACTATGAAATTATTCAAGAATTTGGGTCTGGTTATATATATTTTCAACAAATAATTAGATTTATATTTGTCTTTAAATGCATTTGTTCCACTATTCTCTAGCTGTTTTTTTATTTTTATTTTTTTTTTACAGACAGTTACACACGTGCACGCGCGCGCACACACACATACACAAAAAACAGATTTAGAGTATTTTGTCTCCCGAGTGATCATATGTGCACAATCCTCACGAACAACCATCTCACGCAGGAGAAAAAAAGTGTAGAAAATCCAGGGATGTGCACAGCCGCTGTCCATGGTGCTGAAAGCAACAAGCCGAACGAGATGACAAAAAATGAGGGAAAAAACGAGGGCGGATGTAATCCCAAAAATATATAGATATAGATACGTGACAGTTAAACTGAGTTAAAAAAAAAGTCCTCGTCATCTTCAGGCTGTAAACCGTCATTGTTTTCAATCGTTCCTCCGCGCGTAATCCT
>NC_050524.1:27304091-27313641 GCF_002922805.2 Oryzias melastigma | reverse complement strand
TGATCATATGTGCACAATCCTCACGAACAACCATCTCACGCAGGAGAAAAAAAGTGTAGAAAATCCAGGGATGTGCACAGACGCTGTCCATGGTGCTGAAAGCAACAAGCCGAACGAGAAGACAAAAAATGAGGGAAAAAACGAGGGCGGATGTAATCCCAAAAATATATAGATATAGATACGTGACAGTTAAACTGAGTTAAAAAAAAAAAAAAAAGTCCTCGTCATCTTCCTGCTGTAAACCGTCATTGTTTTCAATCGTTCCTCCGCGCGTAATCCTCCAGGATTAACGTCTCCACAATAGCAATCAAAAGTCAGGATGCGAAAGAAATAAACAAATATAGGAAAAAAAACCCGAAAAAAAATTGAGGGACACTGAGAATATGTTTGCGCCACCATAATCCCCTGGGTTGTGTCGGATCGGGTGCTATACGTACTTAGTTTTGTGGGATTCCAACTTCACATCTCCTCCTGCGATGTGTTCTGTTGTTCCACTGTGCGTCCCGCTCGCCGTCCGATGCCGGGCTGCATGCGGGAAGGAGGACCAGAAAAGAGGATGATAGAGGCGTTAGGGAGAATCGGAGCGCGTGGAAAGGACAGCCACAGAGATGCGCAACGAGACATGGATTTCTCTGTAGCGCAGTTCACTAAAATCAAGTTAGTATGAGGTAAACAAGTTCCTAGATTTAATGGATCTATTCTTGCCATAAAAATAACATTAAAAAAGTGGATAAAAACAGAAAGACGTTGACAACAGAGTGGGAGGTGGGATGCATGCTGAGCATAAAACGGGAACCCTTTTTTTTGATGGCACAAGCAAAAACAAGCTAAAATAAGATTTGATAAGTCAATCTGATCATTATCCCTGGTGCGCAGAGAGCGCGTATCCATGGCTATGCACACACTAGCAACCTCCAGAATTGCGCGCGCGCGCGCACACACACACACACACACTCCTCACTTTAAGGGTGAGATCCTTGTGGTACATATGGAAACAGCCTTAAACTGCTCACCTTAGTTGCGCAGTGCAATTGGAAAGCATCAGGAAAGGAGAACTTGCTTGGATCTCGTTAGATCTATCTGTGGCCCCCTTCTCTTTCTCTCTTCCTCCTCCTCTGTCCCTGTTTCCTCACCCTCTCTCTTTGGCTGAGGCAAAGAGGAGAAATGAAAACGTGATGCGAATGAGATCTCTCCCACTCACTCCCCCGTGAAAATCTGGCTTTCCCTCTTTTTTTGCTTTTTTTTTTTTTGGTCCTCCGCTCCCCCGCTTTTTTAACGACCAGTTTGCTTAAATAGTACACAATTCCTCGACTTCTGTTCGTCCACTTGCACTTCCTCCCGAGTCAACAGCACTGTAGCCGGGTGAGGGCTTTTTCTACCCGAATCTGGCTGCGCGTCTCTGTCCAGCGTAGCAGCAGCAGCATGGGCATGTGGATGAAAATCTGCGCTGCCTCGGTCATCTGCTGCTGTTTCTCCCTCTATGTCTGTTCGGCTCCGGTGCCCTGGCGTGCGTCAGAGAAGTGCAGGACCAAGGCGGAGAGGGTGATGGAGGGGACGAGAGATGCAGAGCAGAGAGATCTGGCAGAGGAGGTGGGGAGCCACAAGGAGTGATGGGAACGGCTGCGCTATAGTTCTGGATGCTGTCGAGAGGAGGAAAGGAAGCAAAGTGAGGAGAGATGGGGAGAGAGGAGAGAGCTTTCGCCGCGGGGTCGCGCTCGTGAAGGAGATTTAAATAAATAAGAGATCGGGAACGCGCAGCGCAGGGTGTGTGAGCCAGACTGCCAAACCTGTGGATGGCGCAAGTTCTCCCTCCGTGTAAATCATATATCTGCGATATATATATATATATATATATATATATATTTTTTTTTAAACATTTAAGATGCCAATTATACTCTGTCTCTTGTGTGGGGGGAGTCCAGCATAGGCTTGTGTGTCCCCCACCCCATCTGTGGAGACCTTGAGGGTGGCGCCCGCCGTCCACGGCGTGCGCCGTTTTGCCTGCCGTCCCAAGACTCACCTCCAGCGGGCAACACAAGCCCGCATTGCGAGTCACGTCGCCCCTCAGAAAGCAGGACTGTGGTGGCATCGACCCTTCCTGGTTCCGCAGCCCTGCACAGAGGGGGCTGATTGCAGTGGAGGGCAGTGGTTTTCTCACTGCGCGTCTGGTTATTGAACAACTCCAGATAGAGCCTCTGTGACGCATTTGAGCAGATTCCCGGCTGTCATTTAACAGATTTCTGTGAGGAGTAGCTATGTGTGTGTGGCAAACTCACCTATAAAAAGAGTTGAACAGAATTCCGTTGTGATTTATTGATTTCATGCATATTTCACTGGTGGGGCATTTGGCAAACGCCTAAAGACAAGTCCCAGTCGCCATTGCTTCCTAATAGGATTTACTACTTCCATGTCATGCTGGATTGAATGATGACACTTTGGGGACATATTCATTTGATGGATATATAGGTAATAATTGAATATGCAGCATGCTTGTAGCCTTAAATGTTGCCTCATTGGGCTCATGAGCTCTTTAATGTTATTCCCACTTGCTCCACAGCTCATCTCTGCATCCCAAATGAGGTTCACATATTGACTCTTAAATAAAATACCAAAAATAGAGGGAAAACGACCAAAAACTTTCAAAATAAAAGTTTTTTGCTTTTTTTTTTAACTCCAGATAGGGCTGGGTATCAATTATGATTTCCAGAATGGATTCAATTCTTATTTTTTTTTTTTCTTTTCTTTCATTCAATTCAATTTTGACTTTACACCTTTTACATATTTGTTTTGAAATACATTAATAATCTATTATTTGTTTTGATTATTTTAATATTAATCTGATACAGTTCACATACTGTAAATATTAGTAAAATAATGAGATTGTTAATATCATACAGTGTTACATGGATTCTCTAAAGGAGAAGTTCTAACAAAAATGTTCTACTTCTCCTGGAGGACGTTTTAGTTTGACCACTAGGTGGCGATCGCGTTATAGAAGTAGACTTTTTTAGGAAGACGAAGAAAGAATGATCAAAAAACTGCTTTAGACCACAGATGGTTACTTTAAAAATATTTCTTTGAAAAAGTTTGGAAAATTAATGTCTGTGAGTTTACACAGGTGTAATGTTTTAGTCAACTGAGCGTTAGCATTAGCCGTACTATCGGAAATTGTATTAAACTTTAGCATTAAGCTAGCCGACTTTAGCTTTATGTGCTACATAGATTTATATTTTTATAAATCGATTCCAATCGATTGATCAATTTTATCAACCCAGCCCTATATACTCCCGGATTGTTTTAGTGTTAATCAGCCCGTATTTTATACAAACTGAAGAAACAATCTATGTTAGTACACTCCCAAGTGCAATGTTACACATACATACGAGGGAGGTTAGAAGGGTGTGTTGGGGAGCAGCTGGTGGTGCGTAAAACTGCCATTCTTCTTGGTGAAGTGCCATCATTCACCCCATGAGTCTGTCAGCTGTCACATAGGCTGACAGAAGGCTTCCACTAACCCTGCGTTTAGCTTGCAGGACATACACTGGACAGAGTTTGTCATTTGGAGGAGTTGTGGAGTACAAAGTACAGATTGGGGCTAATGAGATCACCATTTAAACCTTACACACACATCATGCAGTGGACAGTGATCACTCCGGAGTTGACAAGTGTTCTTCTGAGCTCAGCGGCTCCTAGAAGGGAAAGTGGTTAAAATGTTTTATTGCAACACAAAGAGAATAAGTTATGAGAAGTCTCGGAGGGCCCTTCAGCCCCTCAGTGTTATCAACTAATTAATTCCATGAAAGTGGATTAAAACAACTTTCTACACCAGAAAGATGAATCATTTGAAATTTTTGTATTCAAAGGATGCTCCAACAAACATTATCATCTTTCTCCGGCTGATTTCATGAAAATTAGACTAACTAAAAGAGAGGAAGCTGTAATTTGTAGTGGTGAAGCCAAAGTCAGAGTGAGTGACTAAAGTTCTCTGGACACGGCGAGACATTAAAGTCAGCTTAAGCATCGCTGACATTTTAAGGTCATCAGTGGATGATAAAGGCATGTCAGTGACAACTCTGTCTTCGCAGACAGCAGATAGCTCCATAACCAAAAGGAAGGAAGGCGGTGGAGGGATTCACAATCAAGCACAGCTCCAAAATGAAAACCGTCACAGAGATGCACCACTAAAGAGTACAGTACCGCACCGGCAGAGAGATGCCATCTGTTTGTGGAAACACGCCGTAAATATTCAGCAGAAAAGATCTGCTCCTTTCATGTTCTCCCTTTGGCTGCATAGCAACAAATCATTCTTTCATATTAAAGAGTTAGCATAGAAACGGTTAGCATATATGTAAATGTTGCTCAAATGAGATTTAAATGACTGTCTGTGGCAACTGGGTGACACCGTATATGGTAATAAGAGAAGGTAAAAAAAAAAAAAAAACTGAAACTTTTCTTCTTTTAAAACTCCATAACTGTTCTTCCGATTGTCGTTGGTGGTGTCAAGCAGCCCACCCATAGTCAAATAATTCCCTATTTTTTCTTTGCATCTGTCCACCTGTCTTTCCTCCTGTCAGTTTGGTTGACTGCTTGAGTCAGTGTAACCAATGTGTCACTGGTCTGCCTTTCTTGTTGTCCACTTACATCCCCACCTGGCTGCCTGCTAGTCTTTCTACCTGATGGGCTGCCTGTATGGCCGACTGGCTGCCTGCTTCATTTCTGCCAGTCTGTGTTCTGGCAAAGCCCTCTCTGTGTGGGTTCCTGTCTTACAGAGTTTCATGTAAGTGTCAAAAAAGCCAAATTTTGGTCTTTTTTCATATTCTACTTATTCACTGGTGCAAAAAAAAAAAAAAAATGGTTAAAGATGGACATGGCTCAGCAATTGTTCAGGATTTGTCTAGGAAACCTCTTATGTTTTGGTAAATTGAAAATGGAAACCTGTTCTAAAAACTGAAATATATATATATATATATTAGAGCTGTCAGGCTATTAATTTAATTAATCGCATTGCCCATAGTTAACTCGCGATTAATCACAAATTAATATTTGGCCTTTTTTTTAGGAAAAAAAATGTGTGCTTCGTGGAATTTAGCTGTTCTACATTAATTATGAAAACAAGAATGGAAAAATTAACAGTTTTCATCAGAACTACTTTATTTTGTAACATTGTATTGAGATAAACTTTCTTAACAATAAAAGGCTGTAACACAAATGCCTAACAAAAGCCCAAGTGCAAGTGAAGGGCATTTAATTCTAAACTTTAATCAACGTTCAGTAAAATAAAATAAAAAACATCAAAAATAAAATTGTGAACATCTTAAAGACTTTAATCTAAACCACCTTGGAAACAAAACGGACCACAAATCTTATGTGAGCGATTCCCTCTCTGTTTTAATGATGCACTGAGAGACTTGTCCTTCACAAAATACATTACAAGGAGTTTGGAAAGGTGCTGAGGAATGACATCTGTTGAGAAACTGTAGATGAGGCAATGAAGGAAGGAGACTGGGAGAATACGGAATTCACATTTGATTTTGCTTTAAAAGTTTTGCTTTGTAGTTCAGTGCTTGGACTGGCACGGTAGAAGTTTGACCTGAAAAGCAGAAGAGAAAAGCGTTCTATAAGGAGATCAGTTTATTCAATTTGAACAAGGCTCACTTTCAGCATCGCAGACATGTTTTTTTTTTCTTTTCTTCACCAGAAGCCAGGAGAATTTTATTTCTACTAAAAATGAAGCTAAACCCTTATGTGCCTTTGAGATATTAAGTTTCCTCTACAGAGGCGGACTCTCGCAGGATTAGCCAATATAAGGGATCCTGCAACAAGTCAAGTGTGACACCCGGGTTTGCTTTTGTGAATCTTTTTAGGTTAATTCTTTTTGTGCACCCTTTGGGAGCTGAACATTATTTTTTGGTCACATCTGTGTGTGATGCAAGAAAGAACAAAGTTCAGGAGGACGAAACATCCCAGTGGAAAACATCAACATGTGTTTTTCATTTCATCTTCCTCATTAGGCCCCTCTCACACACTCAAAATACACAAACACAAAATGACATTGTGTGTCCTTGTCTATTTTATTAACAGACCTTCTCATCATATCGCCACTGTAACTTGGGTTTATAGCATTGTTGTAACACGACACAAAAGGATTATGAACAGTGTGGTAATGCAAAGTTTATTATTAATTGCTTCCACTGTGAGAAAATGAAATATAAGAACTTAACATGGAACATTCTGTCCTGGTTGTCCTTGTTTCTGCATTTTGTCCGTCTCCTCCTCTGCAACATCCATTGTCCCTTCATGCAGTGAATGAAGCGGCCTCTCTCTGCACAAGCAAACATGAACAGCCTTTTCAGTTTGTGTTAGTCACACTTAAACTTAAGCAACACTATTAAAGTCAGGGTTCAGGAAAATTCTAATCAAACACAATCTCATCTTAAATGTTTTCAAAAAGACTTTAAAGTGGTTGCAGATTTATTTATTTATTTATAGTTGTTCAGAAATAAAACACGCTCAATGCCATTTTGTGATATTTAGCTGCTTTGTCACAAAACCATAAAATACTGACAATATTTCATGGCATTTTGGTTTAAAATGTCAGGAATGGAGGCTTATGGAGGACCAAAAAAAACAAACAAACAAACAAACAAACAAAAAAACAGAAGACCACGACTTGTGAAAGCAAATTTAACTTAAACTGAAAATAAATAAATAAATCAAAAGCAAACATGGAGTAAAACGTGACAAAAAATAACCCTGAAACATGATGAGATAGTAGTGAGTACAATTGAGGACCTGGGAGTAAACAGCAAAAAAATCCAAAACAATGGGCTTCAAGGAAACAGTTGTGGATAATTAAAATGGAGTCCTGGTGTGAGTGAGGTAAACACATCTGAAAACAGAGCATGGTTGAATTCAAAGAATGCCAGAAAAAAAAAAACACACAACCAAAAGAAAGAGTGAGCTAAAAAGCACCATTCCTCACATGAACAAAAAAACAAAGCGAGGTAAAAAGGATTTCTCCAAGGACTTTGAAATCAAAACGTAAGACAGCTCATATAGACTGTTTTCACTTTCTTTGTTTTACTCTTTTGGATTGTTATTTGATTGTTATTTTTTCATGAGAAACCAAAAACACAAATCTTTATAAACTGATGTGAAACACAACCATCCTTTAAGGTCCATTCACAACGAACGTGATTTGCACAGCTTAGGTGGCCAGTTTCAATGTTAAGTCAATGGTATAGACACGAATTGAGACGAACTCAAGTGCCACATTTACACCTTAAAATCTACCATGTTGAGTGAGCCGTATCAAATGTTGTTGAAGTGGTTAGCTCGGCTGCCTTCCATTAAAGCAGGGCTGCCCATTCCTGGTCCTTGAGAGCTATACCACCCTGTCTATTCTCCAGATCTCCAAGTCCTGCCAGCTGCTGATTAGCTCCATCAGATGTCTTCACATTCTGATCCAATGAACGCCTGGTAATCGGCAGGAAGCAGTGCAGGGAGAGCTGGAAAACAGGTAGGGTGGTAGCTCTTGAGGACCAGGAATGGGCACCCCTGCATTAAAGAGGTTGGGGATTCGGATCCCGATTAGGGAGTAGTGTAATTATCCTTAAAAAAATGTAAGTGATTATTATTTAATCCTTGACAAATAAAATACCTATTTCAACATATTCCAGGCACCAAAAATCAGGTTTCATGTGCAGCAAGATCTATTACCAGTCTGTGGTCTGCTGGGGAGGCAGCGTTGCTGCAGGTGACACCAACAGACTAAACAAACTGGTCAGAAAGACTGGGTCCATCATTGGCTGCCTTTTGAAGCAGTGGTGGAGAGGAGGACTCTCAACAAGCTGTTGCCCATCATAGATAACCCAGACCAAGCTCTCCACCCAGTTCTGGACAAACAACAGATAACAGATAACAGATAATTCACCAACTGAATGTTGTCATGACGGATGGTCATTACTGCCTTAAATTGCACACAGCTTATAATATTCTGCACAGTAGAATTTGCACCTTTGTTTACTTGTATTCATTCTTTTTCATTCATTCATCTTCTTGACCGTGTTGTCCCTTTCGGGGTCGCGGGGGTGCCGGAGCCTAACCCGGCTACTGATGGGCGAAGGCGGGGTTCACCCTGGACAGGTTGCCAGTCTGTGGCAGGGCCTCAATCACACACCCATCCACTCTCACTTTCACATCTAGGGGCAATTTTGAGTCACCAATTAACCTATGAAGCATGTTTTTGGATGGTTGGAGGAAGCCGGAGTCCCCGGTGAAAACCCACGCATGCACGGGGAGAACATGCACACAGAAAGGTCCCCAGTTGGTGTTTCTGTTTCAGATCCTCCAGCTGGGATTTGAACCGGGGCCTTCTTGCTGTGAGGCAAAAGTGTTAACCACTGCACCACCGTGCAACACTTCATTCTTTTTATCTTCTGTAAATAAAGTCTATTTGTTGCAACAGCCAAATTTCCCATCTTAGAATGACTTATGTATTTCTATTCTATTCTATTATATTCTATTCTATTCTTTCCCCTTGGGGGCCATGCAGCCCACCATTAAAACCCAGCAAATATCCAGTTTGTCCGGACCACATCCATCACGGTCTGGTTTGGGTCTGTAACCAAACAGGACATGGACAAGCTTCAGAGAACTATCAGGTCTGCAGAGACAATTATAGGCTCCAACCTTCCCTCCATCCAGGACCTGTACCAGTCTAGGGTTAGGAAATGGGTTGGTAAAATCTCAGCAGATACAATCTGTTTAGACTCCTCCCTTCAGGATGGCGTTTCAGAGCTCTGTTCGCCAAAACCACTCGCCACAAAGACAGCTTCAACCCCCGAGCCATCGCTCGGACAAACTCTTGCCTGGTCACAGAGTGTTAAACCCCAAATATAAGAACTTTCTAAATGGCTTAAATGTCATGCATGTCTTTTTTATCTTTACACCTGTTTTATTTTTCCTGTTTGCTATCTACTTATCCAAGTTCGAATAAGTCACCAATGTAAATTTCCCTGTGTGCACTCATTCTTGATCAATGAAGCCGATTCTAATTCTTGCACTGCTGTCTGGATCATTAAAAGTAATCAATAACGTTTATTGGCTAGCAAAGAAAAAAGAAATAGATTATTTCTTAGTTAAGGTTGTCTTTAGATCGCTTTTTATAATTCTACTTCAAATATATGCAAGTCAAGCTATATTTAAGACAAGTCTACAAACCAACAGAATTTTATCCACTTTTCTGACAGTGTGGGGTGCTGAAAAAAATGCCTCCAACTTGATCCTAAAAAGGAAATGTTCCGAGGTAAATGACAGTGGAGATGGCCAGCAGCAAAATATATTCTTTTACAGTAAAACTTAATTTCTGACTCAAATATATAAAAAAAAGGATCTTTCAAGGAAAACTTAAATGTAAAAGTGTTGTGTTGCAATGAGCCAGACTTTCAAGGACCAAAATGTGATCTTAGAAAAAAAAAGGTAAATCTAATTACAGTAACTTTTTCAAAAGTTGTAAGAAGGACAAGCTTGGATCGATGGATGTAATTTT
>NC_050524.1:27303056-27303911 GCF_002922805.2 Oryzias melastigma | reverse complement strand
ATCTAATTGAAATTAATCAGATATAATAATATTTTTTAGGGTCCCAAAAGGTGTTTCTTTGTAGCTCATTGAGCTACATCTTGGTCACAGTATCATATGTAGTTTAGTTTTTGAAGGGTGGTGTGACATGACTATGTTTCTGTTCAACACAATGTGCTATTGTTCCAGTGAACACGCTCCACGTCCTTGAATGCATGTTTAGCCCATGTTGTTCATACTGGACAAGCAGGGAGGTTCTTCTTCTCCTTCTTTTTCTACTCTTTACTATGTCCGTCACCTATAGTTAGAATTGGTTTGGTGCACATGTGTCAAAGTCTGACCAATCACTGCTTGCTAACATTGTCTGGTCCCAAAAATGTCAAAATTGGGCAAAATCCATTCCGCTGAAAAATGGCGACAGTTTTGCCCATCTCTATTCATGTTGATGGTCCAAACACAAACTGCTATTATTTATTTCTCCTTTATGATCAAGTTTCAAACAGTTGGCACTTCCATGAAATAAAAGACATAGCATCCATACGTCAGTACCAAAGCCAAGCCGCTAATTGGTAAAACTTTGACCTGGTTTAGCTTTCAGTGCTAGCCATGGTGGAAAGTTGCGATGACCGCAAGAACTTTGAATGTGGATGCCTGAAACACACATTTACAGGTGTTTGCATAGACTTTGGAAGTTGTCACTTGAACGTGATTCGCTTAGGGAGGTGTGAACGTTGCTTAAGTTTAGATAGTCCTACGAAAGTTTCACAAAGGGCCCATTTCTATGCTTTTCCCCAGTAAGGAATTTCTCTGCAGCCTGGGTTTCCATCCATCCATTTTCCTGACCGCTTTGTCCCTTTTGGGGTCGCGGGGGTGCCG
>NC_050524.1:27296940-27302990 GCF_002922805.2 Oryzias melastigma | reverse complement strand
TCTCCTTTATGATCAAGTTTCAAACAGTTGGCACTTCCATGAAATAAAAGACATAACAACCATACGTCAGTACCAAAGCCAAACTTTGGTAAAACTTTGACCTGGTTTAGCTTTCAGTGCTAGCCATGGTGGAAACTTGCGATGAACGCAAGAACTTTGAATGTGGATGCCTGAAACACAAATTTACAGGTGTTTGCATAGACTTTGGAAGTTGTCACTTGAACGTGATTCGCTTAGGGAGGTGTGAACGTTGCTTAAGTTTAGATAGCCCTACGAAAGTTTCACAAAGGGCCCATTTCTATGCTTTTCCCCAGTAAGGAATTTCTCTGCAGCCTGGGTTTCCTTTAGCTGAAAAACTCCCAGCTTTTAGAACATAACTGAGAAGAACTAAATGTAATATGGTCTTATAATCCCAGATGATTACTAAAGATTGTTATTTGCAGCAGAACAAGTGTCAAGGTGGATTTAGTTCCATGAAAAGTGGAAGAGCCATTAAATCTTTCAGTCTACTTCTTTGTGTATTAAGTTGTTAAGAAAATAAATAATTACTATGAAAAATAAGCTTCAGTTTGTTCATCAAACATTTGCATTTTCCCATGAATCTGCAGATGAAATCAGTAACCTCTGCCATCTTCCACCTGCATGTGCTACCAGTTTTATGTGGCGACAATTCAATTAGATCATATTTCATAGACTATCAATAAGGACTAATTACTTACAAACACTTTGAATGTTCCTCTTTTTTTTCAATTTCATAGGCAGGCTTTTCGTTGCAGAACATCTCACACAAATATTTACTGACCTCAATCAGATCATTGACCTCAAGAGACAATTAGCACTGATTAATTTGTCTGCGTGTAGCTGGGCACGCATGCGGCTGTGTCTGTGCGGAGACCTTTCAGCCGTGCTTGTTTTGTTTGTCTTCTTGTAGTCACGCTGAGCCCGTGGCCAGATGGCGTCCTCCCCTAAAGCCTAGGTGGCTTGATCGCACTCTCCCTCTGTTTTTAGACCCACACACGCACAATGACACACATAGACGTGGAGTTCACAAGCTTTCCTTTCTACCCTGCTATGACTCTGTTTGCTATAGCCTCAAACTGTCGGTGCAAAAATACCTGCAACACATCTATGGAGAGACCTAAATCTCACACGCAGCTGTCCCTGGAGAAGAGCACAGACGCAGGAAAACAATATTTGTTGCCTTGATTAGACGTTGGGGTAAATTACAAGAGTGTAGGAAAAAATGTGTATGGATATATTGGAATAAGATTAAAATTCAATTAATAGGGAAGGATAATGAAAGAAAAGACCCTTATTATTTCAGATTTTCCCTTAAAATCATATATATATATATATATATATATATATATATAAAATATACACACATATACACACATATATATATATATATATATATATATATATAATATATGTAAAGAAATTAAAGGCAGTCAAACAGTCAGAGAAAGAGCGAAGAAAGGACAAAAACTTTTCTTAAGACTCACGGGAGCAAACATTGGGATTCATACGAGCTTCTCCTTGGGATTTATCTTTCTTCTTTTACTTCCCTTTGATGTATTTTCATTAGCTTTGAATGTTGCTGCGTTTCCGCATCTTAGAAGGAAAGGAAGGGCAAAATAGGATGATGATTATTCAGTAAAAAAAAAAAAAAAACAGTCAAGTTCAAATTTATTAAGTTTGAGTTCTGTTGTTTGGATTCTCAAAACCCTGGCCCAAATGCATGTCACCTTTGCCAAGGTAAGGTCCTTGTTTTTATATCCGAGTACACCAGAAATATTTTGTCAGTTCCTACCATTTCACTGCAGGGTTTTTTCCCACTCTACTTTAATAAGCATTTCTTTGGCCTAACATCAAGTGATGTTCGCAGAGAATCAAAAAAATCTAAAATGGTTTTTACTTTTGTCACATTTCATTTACGTGATCAGACAACTGGTGTCAAAGATCTGAAACAGTAACTGCGGTCACTGCTGACTGCTCTCTTGACATAATTTTCTATGCATCCATGTTTTGGATTTTTGGGAAAAAGTCCAGAAAAATAAAGAACTGGGTCATCTCGCTAACATCTTGGACACAGGATAAGCTTTGGTTTTCTGCCAGTTTGGGTTAATTCTACAGGGAGAGTGAGCGGCTATTTCTAAAAGGACACGCTGAAAACTAATAATCACTAAAATGGAAAGAATAGTTTTGATTGAATGGGAAATAATGTTAATATTTCAGTATAAATGCTACTAGTTTTTTCTTTTTTCTTTTTTTTTTTTTTTAAAGATGCCATACCATGATTTTTTTAAGTCTTTCAGAGTAAATGATGTCCATAAAAATGATCATATATTACCTTTGGAACACTAAAAAAATAGCTTATTAGTAATTATTTATAAAATATGAGTTATTTTTGTGGACTCTTTTCATACCCAGAAGTAAAACGACTCAATCTCTAAGGGCACCACATTTCGATCCTTGTCAGTCCCGCCCATTTCACAACGCCATCCTAGTGCCTGCCCATGTCCGCGCATGGATGCAAACAATCTCTGAACTTTGGATATGGATATTTTGGAGCCTTACACTCTTGACCCACAGTTCAATCTGGATTTTAAAGTGCACGAAGTTCCATGGAAACCCCAATGAGGTCTTCAGGACAATTCTGACTGGTAAATGAAAATTCAAGAGAAGTTTCTTTCGTAACGTTGCATTTATTACAGACCTATTAATTGTCGTACTGCTGTCTGTTTTTATAGGTATGCATATGTCTATACACAATGCGCAGCGTGTGTGGAAATGTAGTGTTAGCTCTTGCGTTAAATGCTTATACTGCATAATTTCAGTTAGTTGTCTGATTTACTTATGCGCCTGGCCTCTGCATTAGGTTTGATTGTAGGTTTGGTCCACTTTGATACAGGCCAAGGTTAACAAAACAGTCATCTGTGAAGTGACGTTCACAGACAAAAAGTTTCTGGCTGGTCTGTTGCGTGCCCCCCCCCCCAAAAAAAAAACTCCCAACTATTTCAGACGAGCAGGCTCTCTCTTCTTTTAGAAGTTTGAACAAACTCCTAAATCTTTTGCATCCTTAAAAACATTTTCTCCAATTAAAAGACAGTGTCTTACGAGGCATTGTTTTCTCTGCAGATTAGATACAAGAAGATCCACTTTTTCACAAAGTAGATACTAAAATAACAACACATTGCTGATAATCACTGTGAACTCCGCGGATAAAGTGGGTGTGTCTATGTTAGACTGGGGGCGGAGCTGTCAGTGCAAACTCTTCCTGAAAGGGGCTGTCTCACTCTGTGACATCAGCACACGAAAACCTGCTCATTATCGGGGGTATGGGAAGCAGGTTTTTAGAGGATTAAATGCGTCAATGGATCAAAATATCGCTTTGTAGTTAGGAATGAACAGTGTAATAGACTTAGAAAAGGGGTGTCAAACTCATTCTCACAAGGGCCCAAAATCCAAAACACACCTTAGATTGCAGGCCAAACATGATAAACATTTATTGAACAAATACATTTTTAAAACTAACTTTTTAACATAATTATGAACTATATAAAAAAGCCTAAATTAGCCAAAACAGCCAGGATGTCGCTGAAACATTAGCTAAACTCCAAAATAGCCACAAAAACAAATAAATAACTAAACATATATAGTAAATGCTGATAAAGTCCAAAAAGCTGGCAGAATCCCCATTTTTGAAACCTAACTTTTAAACATTATTATGAAAAATATAAAGGCTGGATTATTATTCCAGAATAAATCAATTTAAACCCTAAAAAACGTTAAATATTTTACTCTCCATAAAATATATTTTCCCCAAATTATACAAGTTAAAAATAAGCGCAAGAAAACATCGGGCCATTAATATCAATAAAATAAAGTCATCTGGATATAATTACCCAGGGGGCCGGATTCGGCCCCCTTCTCCTTGCCTTTGCCACGTGACTTAGAAGCTCAAAAAGATGGGTTTTCATGGTATGGCCCCTTTAACCCAAAAGGTATGGTGGTGGTAACAGAGATCACTGTGACAGCAGCCTATTTAAAAAAAGAGAGAACATCATTAAACACTTAGTAGGTTTTTTTTGGCAGTTGATCCAGTGTTGTGGACCTCAGACTCCTGAAAGCCAATTCTGCATACGCACTTGTGCTGACCGTTGCCTCCAGTGGAGCTTCGCAATGGTCACAGACAAATATCATGGTTGTATTAGATAGCTCATATTTTACCTTAAAATGGAATACTCCTATATCTGTACTCACTCCACAGACAATGGTTAAAAAAAGCACAAATACTAAAATACACATGCTAAAGTTTCATTAATGCAAAATTGGCTGTGAGTTTTAACCAAAAAATTTAAACATTTTCTTTCCGCTTTTTAAATATTCAATAGTTCTGTCGTAGAAAAGGAATATTTGACCAATAAATCCAAGAACCCATTTTTATGCCTTAGGTAATTCCCATCAGACAAAGATCTAAGGACAGGGTACAAGGTTTGATTTGGACGATATGATAACCGGTATTGTCCAGTAGCACTGGAAGAAAAGAGCAAAAAAGATAAGAATCACAATCTATTTGTCATTGTGTAACATAGCTGTCCATAAAACATAAGTCATAAAAAAGATACATCTACCATTCTTATTTATGTAACAATAGATCATCAGATAAGACAAAAGTGCAATGAACGTAAAGACATAAAAAAAAGAGATAAAAATATATTCCAAAGTCGCTTAGAAAATGCTTTGAGCAGCTGGCAGCAGGGAAGTGATTATTTTATTGTTCTTTCATGTGTACTCTGATAGCTGTAAGAGAGAGACTGTCTCTAAACCTGATAGGTTTTTTTTTTCATTTTCTGTTGCTCAATGACACCTTAGGGTGCAAAAGTCCAAAGGCACACTGTCAGGGTTGGAGGTGTTACTTGTGTTTTTCACCTGTTGAGGTGAAATGATGTAACTTGAGAAAAAAAAGGACCCGCAACAACCTTTTATGTCTTCCTAATAATTATTTTGGTACTTTGGATTTATTGGTTGAATAAGAGAACAGGACTGAGTGACCCCTGCCCCCTCCCGTTCCAAACAGGAAGTACCTACTGATTCCAAGAAGCCAAAATCTCATAGACTTTAATAGACAAATAAGCAGCTATTACTCAGTCAATATATTTGTCAGAATATTATCATGTTCTTGCTTTATTTATTTTTCTTTTCATGATTTTTTTCTACTCATTGCTAAGTTATTCTGATTATAAGGTGACCAATCAGATGCCTCTCAGTATCTGGTGCTGCATGTAAAACGCTTGAAACATTTAATTGGCTCGTTTCGTGTTGCCCGTTTTCAAGTGGTAGGGGCTTTTAGGTCACTCCTGATTGGCGAGATCAGTTGCCATAGAAACGATGACTCAACCCAGACCAATTATTACTTACTGACGATGTCTGCCTCCAAGAAACATAGTAGTATCTGTATTGCGAAAACAATGTTGACTAAATTGACCTTATGTTGTGTGAACTGGATATAAGCCATGTTTTAATGGATAACGTCACACTGCCTCATAAGGTTTTGATCACAACCCGACAGAAGTTCTTATTTACTGATAATTTGACATAAACTTTTGAAAGGTTTTAAAAGGATTCGTAGGGTGTACTCAGACTAAAAAGGATAGTAGCTATGAAGGCACACTAAATATGTATTTCATTTTTGTTACCCATTTTTTTTAATAGAATTTAGCAGCCCAGTGTCTTGTGGCATTTTGCTGAATGATCAATGGTAAAATGTTTGGCAGAAAAAGGAAAACCACCTTTTTATTTGCCCTCTGCTTCCTCTACTCTCCCCACTATTCAGCAACCCCCAATGGATGATACATTTCAAAGGGTTAAGACATATATGATCCTGTTAGTGCTGCTGGACTTTTGGGAGTTTTGTTTCTTCTGGTGAAGAGAATCCTGTTTTCCGGATTATCCAATGTATGCTTTTTCTTTAAATACATTTGGGAACTACTACACCAACAATTTCACTATGAACAATGCTAAATTCTGCATTATACAGAGTGCTG
>NC_050524.1:27292325-27296707 GCF_002922805.2 Oryzias melastigma | reverse complement strand
TTGCTCACAATAATGTTAGTTTAATATGTACAAAATTGTGCTTTAAAAAAAAAAAAAATGGCTCCTCATTTACCCACTTTCTCAAATTTGATTCACACATTTTTAACACGGTGTAAATATATTATAAAGAATTAATCATCAGCACATTTTGCATTCTTTTAATCCACCAAGTAGTCATTTAAATAAATAAACAATAGATAAGTTATTATCACCACACAGTTTTGAAAAATAGCAAAACCTTTTCCCGCCAAAAGTATTTCTATAGCTATGTCCGAATTCCCCCCTTACTCACTCTATAGTGCCCTTTATAGTGCTATCCGAATCTATTAATTCCAAAATCAAGTGCACTATAAATTTCCCAGAAGTGTTTGTGAAAAACTCGTGTGCAGCGATGCTCACCAGATTAACGAATATAGACCACATTGCATTGCGGTCGAACAATTTCGAACAAAAAATGTCTTTAAATTTTTCTTTTTTTAAACACCCAAATTTTCACTGTCAGAACACAATGGAGTCGTAAATAAATGTTGTGAAATGTTCGTTTTGAATTGATTTTGATTACATGAAATCGGTGACGACATATCCGGCGTTCGGAAAAACAAAAAAATAGTGAGCATCTTGTCCGAATTGCCTTTAAAATCCAGGGCACTTTATAGTCTTCCCTTTATAGCTTCAACCATCATAATTTCTCCACTGTGAGACAAATGAAAGACTATCTTAGCCCTGGACTATTCAGTTTTTTAGTAGTTAGAGGTTAGGGAGGGATTTCGGATACAACCTATGATTTCATGGAGGCAGCCATTTTGAAATGAGAAGGAAAAGTCCTTCTACTGCCTCTGGTGGACTGATGATGTGCTGCAGAGCAGGAAACCTGTGACATCACCCTTAGACAACAGGTGTGTTTGAGATCCCTAGGCGCCTCGCCTCGTGGAAAGGCGCCTGAGATGAGGGCGAACGACGAGACTGTACGAGATCAAAGAGTTGGGGTTGTCCTTACCATTCGTCTGAAAGTTAATATACCACTCCTCCTAGTATGATTTGTGCTGTTGTGTCTTTTATATTATTTTTTAATATATTTTAGAGTAAAACTGTTAATAAAATAGCCGCGGGATTCATTGCATGTGCACTGTCACAAATAAATAAATAAAATTAAATTAAAGTTAAGTTTTAGAGACAACAATAACAAATATGACCACAGATTTTTTCATCAGTGACCTTCCAGAAAAAGTAAAAAAATACACCGATGTCCTTCATTTAGTGCCAGTTATTTCACACCAAACTACAAGAACTCTGTGGACACAGTTTCCCACAATGCATTGTTTTGTAGTCCGCAAGACGGCCTGCAGCCAGCGCAGTACCTATTTTCTGGCTTAGGAAGGCGCCTTGAACCCGCCCCTTTCTCGCAATACTTTGTGACGGCGCACATTTGACGTCAGTGCAAGAAACTAACCCACATGCACCGCAATCCAGGTGATCTGCGCAGTGCCTGGGGATCTCAAACACACCTATTGCCTTACCTCCAGGTCTGACAAAATGAAGTCAATTCAGTCTGCATTTTTCTTCGCCATTTTGAAACCAGACAACAATACTAAGCAGTGAATGGTCCAAGTTGTTCTGAGGGATTGGATACTCTGTCCAGCTCTTATAGAACAGTCAATGGGACCAAGTTACAATAAATGGGGTTTTAAAAGAAAATCTTGCTAAGGAAATGGGGTCTTAGGACTGTATGTTTGAAGTAAAATTAAAAACTTATGGGGAAATAAGACATATTTAGTTTGACTTTGAAACAAAAATGAGCATTTTCTTGCTATTTTAAAGAACTTATTCAAACAAACGTCCTAAATATGTCTAATGTTTCACCAATGCAGTTTGCAAACTATAGACAAGTCCCTTTGTATCCCTTAACCCTAAGAAAGCTGGACACAATCTTTGTTTGTTCTTAACATAGCATGAGGAAAATAGAATCAAGTTCATGTGTGTTTTTAATTGTGAGGCCCAGGAAGCTTCACTATTTACTGGTAAATATTGAAACTGCGACTTGGTTAATCCTTCAGCTAAAGAGAATAAGCTCTTTAAATGACATGCAAGAAGAGATGTGTGTCACTGGTTTTCTTAAAATAAAACATGTGTTCTCACTAAATGAATGCCGTTAAGCCTCATGCGTGCTATCATACACACAACAGCTATAATGCCCTGACCTTGGTTTGCATTTATTCACATTTACAAGTTTAAATGGAAGCATGCATTGCACTAAATTTAAATGACCAATGTTACACTGCACTAATAGAGTAAAAATCCCTTTCAAAATGTTCTGAAAAGCATTTATTCAAAGGTAAATGCATACATATTTGCATGGCTCTAGTTTAATCAAAAACAAATTCTTTAATTTTCGTTTTTACCTTGAACCCCCCCCCCCAAAAAAAAAAGATTCTTAAATAGATCCACTAAAGGTACTGCAGCTCGAATTGCTAAAGTGGGGCATTGTAAAATTGCTGTGTTTTTGAGTTTAGTTTTTAATGACCTGATTGTATAATGGACGTTTTCAATCTGCTCTAAAGATTATTGCACAAAAAGATCAATGTTGTGCTTCAAAAAAGGAAGAAAAAACACAACCATGATGCACCAAAAAGAAATGAGAAATATACAAGATTTTGTTTAGAGCAAATGTACCAGTTAAAGGAGGTAACACACAGAAAAATATGGGTCTCTCTCATGCTGCAACTAATGTATTTTGTTTTTAAGATATTATTTAAATTGTTAATTTATTCCTGAATTGTAAAACATAGTATTTCTTTAGCTATTTGTCCTTTTTATAACCCTAGCAAGGTAATTGCAGTGCTAATGCAACACAGTCGTCATCATGAGGAGAATGTTTAATAGTATTTCTGTGAAATTAAATATAGCAGGAGATACTTAGAAATCCTTATTATATGCAAGCAGTTAAAGAACAGGCTGTGAATAATACCACTGTTTGTGGCTGTGTTATTTTAAGCTGCTTTAGTTTTGGGGTCCTTCCATTCCAAATTGGCATGCTGTCACACTGAAATAGCTTTCTGGGACTCCCTCTGTCACTGAGCTGTTCCTTCTTAATGAGTCAGGGTTTCTTTGGAGAAAAATGGAAAGCACAAAGCATGCTCTTAGAAATTATTATTCTTTTTCTTTTACCTTTTGGCCCTATTCATTATTACAGCTAACACACGCAAAAACGAACCAATCAGTTTGTTCCAATTTAGACATTAATTATACTGTAAAATAGTGAGTAGATGTACTAACTGCTCTGCATTAGTTTCTAACTTGTTATGGCACAGAAAAAAAAAAACAAAAAAATTAGCTGTCCAATTATTGATCTGGCCTCTGAGGCTTTGTAGTTCCTCATGTCACATTACGAAAACAGGATTTCTGAATCTGTGAACCAAAGAACTCTGGTGACTCTAATGACAAAACAGGCTTTAGAGCAATGCTAAACGATGCCAGTGCCTTCACTTAGTAATGTCTAGCGTTCTCCCTGTGTCATATAGATTAAACCACTAATGAAAAATCACCTGACAATTACAAGGCTGTGCAACTTATCACAGAGAATCATTATTTGCAGTCCAACTCTCCACTTGCTGGCATCCATCACGTATTGTTTCTCTCTAGAAAACTTCACCCTGGAATGTGATGACTGAGCTGACAAGGCCAAGAGAAGCATGGCTAAGACTGATTTATACAGAACTCACAGTACATGTTGACGTTATTCTGACCGTTGCCATAAATCAATATGTGAAGAACCTTTGCGAATTTAGTCAGATGAATCTATGGTGCCCACAAGTATCCTTCATGTATTAAACTTCAACAACCATGAAAGCAAATAATTGGTTTTCTATTCTGAGCACTCTTCTAGCTTTTGCACTCTTTCACACAAGGCTAAAAACCCAATCTCCAGGGACAACGAAAGTAAATGGCAATTTAAGCCCCAGCACTTCTCAAACACTTTGCAAGTAGATTGTCTGGATTATAGCACTCCCTCTGCAATGTTGCAGGTCAGTATAAGCCGCATAGACAGAAAGAGAAACAAAAATGTAGAAATACCAACATTCTGCTTGTGTGGACAAAATGTCGGCTAGTTAGTTAGAGGCACCAATGGAAAGCCAAATCGCACTGGACGTAAAGCAACTTCCCCAACCCTTTCTGTTACAACTAAGCTGCAATTTTTTGCACTTTCAAGTCAATCCCAGTTGAATTTGTACTTTTTTTGTTGGCTCAGCATATTTTTTCCCCCTCATGTAGGAATCTAAAGACTCAAAAAATTTGGTTGATGGTATTCCAATGTTGAGTCTGGAATCCAGAAGAAAATGCTCAGATCAGATCATCATTGCCCCGAGCCCAAAACTGATTTGTTT
>NC_050524.1:27290377-27292259 GCF_002922805.2 Oryzias melastigma | reverse complement strand
TTCCATTTTCCTGCGAAGCGGAGCCTTTAGTTACTTTACAAGAAGCTGGCAAAAACTAATTCTATGTCATTAAGCTTTTTGGGGGGATTTTCCTTTTTGACAAAATCTAATGTTTAGGTTGAGTTGAATGACCATTTCTTCACATATCCTCCAATAAAACTGCTGAAAAGCATTTTTTTAAATCAAAGAAAAATATATGGTTTTAGATAATTACTTAATAACTTTTTTTATAATGATTCCAGATGACTATGTGCAACAGAACGGCAAAAGACGGTCTCTTTTTTGCTGAATTAATTTAACCAGTTTTTCAAACATGAAAAGAAATCTGCTGTTTAGTTATATTTGCGTGTCTACCTTGTAGAGCTATTTGAGTTTTTGATCAGAATAGGTAAACAAAGCTGTACTTTGGAAGGGCAAGAGAAAAAAAAATCTGCAAAGGGGAGCGTTAATCACTAATGGCAGGTATCAAACAGTTGAATCACCACAACTTGAAAGGACGTTGTGGGCAGGGTTGACATGAATCAATTCTTTGCTATGTAGATAAATGAGTCACAGATGAATAAATCCTGTTTTCACATGTCAGGTAAGACACTCCTACAGCCCAAATGAGTCCCAACTGACAGCTTGTTTATAACTTAGAGCCTAATTTAGGCTACCAAAGCTTTTCACGTGTAAAATAAAAATGTTGCTAAACTGGGGGAACCACACAAAACCATGTTACACGTGATTTATTAACTGGAGTGTGGGCATTGAATGGGTAAAATAGTACTAACAATCCATATAGGGCCATCAATACATACACAACATGGGCATATCTGTCAGAAAAACCTGAGGGGAGATGAAAACAGAACAATATAAATCATCAAATGTGAGGCAGTGTTGCAGCCAAACATTTTCAACATCCAAAAGTCATGTGCAACTGCTAAAACTTTACATAAAAATGGCAGTGGTCATTGTGTTAGACAGGAGGCTACTTTCTCCGTGTCCATTGGTTTCTTCTTTCTCTTCAAGCTCAGACTGTTGCACTTGTGGGGCTGTGCGAGCATTAAGGTCCATCACCAGCTGGCGACTGTATACTTCAATGGTCTGAGGATCTCACCTTATAGACCCATCCCAACAAAAACGTTGTTTGTGGTGTTTTTAACCTGTTCTTTATGGATTTTTTTTTTTTTTTTTGAGGAAATATGTAAGAAAAAGTAACTCAAAATAGCATTTTTGAGACATACTTAATTAATCCTACGAGGGGAAACTGGTGGTAGAAGGGCAACACCTACAAAGACACGTTACCCTGAGGTGGGCAGCAACCACGCAATTCTTGTGGCCCCAGTCACCTAGAAAAACTCATGATGGATTAGGATACGATGTCAAAAATCTAGCATCTTTGATCTGTGTCACAGTAGAATGGCATAGATTGAAGATTTGAATACATCGACATATAAGAAACATTGATTCACAAGGACAAACGGGCCTTGGTATTTCATCGCATAGCGCTTGATGGCCAGTTAGAGGGAGCCTTGAAGGAGAGTCAACAAGAGGTTGAAATCCAGGGAAAAGGTCATGGAAAGGGGAGGCAATGGGCTCTGCTTATTTCACTTTGAGCGGATTTGTTATGGTTCGGCCGAGGAAGTGTGGGCCAGGGAACATCTGATTACTGATTATTGTTTAGGTGCAGGTAGATACAGCTTTGTGCCTGCCCACTGAATGTCCAGGTCCTGCTTATTCTTTGTAGCGTATTTAAATCATCGTTAATCAGGAGTATGCTGTTCAATTCAGTTTAATTTATACAGCCCAATATCACGATGCAATGGTCTCAGTGGGCACCAGTAACTGTGCAAAGACATAAAGTCAGTCATAGACTATAAACAGTAGCTCGTTGCTAAAC
>NC_050524.1:27282608-27290076 GCF_002922805.2 Oryzias melastigma | reverse complement strand
GGCTGTAAGTTAATGGGATAAAGTGTAAACAAAGGAATGCTGGGAAATCAATGTAGGGTTACTTCCACGTTTCCAGTCCCATCCACAACCTTGCTGCAGCTTTACTGCAGCTCTTCAGAAATATGTCAGAGAAAATCACAGATTTTTATTTTTAATTTTTTACTAAAACTGTCATAATCATAATTAATAGACCAGTGGGAATACTTTTGCAATAGATCAAAAGTATGGAGTTGGACTTTAATGCTCACAGAAAAGTGAGCAAAGTTGCAACTTATGGATAATAGATGTGAGACTGTCTGCAAGAGCTGCAGACTTTCATTTGTTCTACTACACCCCATTGTTGGTCTTTATTCTCCATTTTCCATTGCATTATTTTAACTCATGGGTTCTATAAACCCTCATTTAAAGCTGTGGTTTGTGTCCTTTATTGTTTGTGTGATCATTTTTTGCACATCAAATGGCACCTTCAACCTATTTGCATGTATTTGTCCTTTATTTGGGATTGCTGTAGCTCATTTTAGCATTTTAGTCATTTTAGCAAGTTGCATTACCTAAGAATTAAATCATAATAACCTACAGATAACTGTCATAAAAACGTAAGAATTGGTGCGAAATGTTTCTCTTGCACTTTAGGATCATATAAATTCTTCATCTCTATCCTCTAAATACTCTTATTTGCCTGGTCTGTCTCTATAAGTGTTTAGTACATCATTTAGTTAATGAAAAAAAAAATGATATGATAAAGTATTTTCATATTTTTAAAAGAAAAAAGTGTTCTTAACTTTCAAAAATTGGCAGGATGACCACTTCAAAATCAATTGTTGCAGATCATTAAGAAAAGATAAATTAAATGCAATAATAATAATAATATAGATTGTTTAAAGTCTCTTTATTGAGTCTCAGAACATCTAAATCATACTTTGTCAAAATAACTGGATTAATTCTGTGAGCGTAAGCATGACTGACTTGATGACACACTCTCTGCTTAGATGACTCACTCTGAGTGGAAGCTATAAACTCTACACTGAAGAGCAGAGGTACGTGGGGACACTATGGCTCCATCCAGAGTCACATGCTTACAGCACAAGCCAATGGAGGTTCTACAATAAAACTGCTGAACGGTGCCGGGATGGAGATACCTAGGAGATCAGTGCCATCTGGAGGATTTACCATAAACAATATATTTTCAGTTTTAAAGCAGATAGTTTAAGCTAAATAATTAATGTGAATGGATTTAAGTTTGGATAGATATACTGCTTTCTTCCCCACTGTCCCTTTGTACACTTACTGCAATGCTTTGCTCAGCACAGGTAATGTGCAGAGGGAGATACACATTTATGTTAAAAAGGAGTGAATATTTGTGGAAATGTTTTGTTCTATGTTTTATCAAATCAAAAGGTTTGCTTTATATTCAACTGCAAGACTTAGAATTTACTGAAGGCTCAGTGAGGTCTTTATACGCCCTATGAAGTCAGAAACTGAAGCTTTTCTGAGTGAAGAGCTCTGCTTTACCTCACTGATGCCACAAAAAGCACTTTCGGTAGTTTCCAGTATCTTCTTGGTAGATTCTGAGCAACAAGTAAGACAAATTATTTCTTAGTGGTTAAAACCAAATTAAATAGATTTTTCGAGAACAAAATATCCGCGTATATACATTAAATTAATAAATAAACAAAATATCAATAATAATTGATAAATGAAAAGAAAAGTAGGCAGACTTGAAAAATGTTCACTTTTAGGCATATCCAGTTGGGAGAGAGTAAATAGAAAGAACTGGACTGATCACCCCCCTCCTCCCTTGTGCTCCAAACAGGAAGGACCCACTGGTCCCAGAAAGCCAAAATCCCATGGAGAAAAAAACAGCTATTACTCATTCTTTTTGTCTGAATACCCATTCTTGCTCTGGTGTCTCTTTTTAACATGTTCTTGCTTTTGTATATATATATATGTGTGTTTTTTTTAATCACAAGTTATTCAGGTTATAAACTGACCTGCCTCAATAAAAGCATGTGGTGGCCGCTAACCTCCAAGGTTTGAAATGTTTGAGAGATACTCCTGAACCTGCTTTCAGTGGAAGGGGTGTGGCTTTCCAACAAGCTCACTCCTGATTAGCGAGAGTGGTTGCCATGGAAATGATGACTCAGACCGACTTTGCCATTTTAGAATCAGATGACACTAGTAGGCTGATAGACAAAGTCTGTACCACGGAAAAATGATGATTACTGGAAGTAAGGTGTTTTCCATGGGTGGTGCCACACCCTGTTTCATCCAGTGATAATAATGTACTGTTTATGGTCTGTGGTCATCACAACAAATCCGCTTAGTCACATGGGTGTTTTGACAGATACTTCCTTACTCAACCCCGTAGTGTATCCGTGCTGTGGACTGGTACAGGGAGACTCAAACTTGGACCCCCTTGTGGCTACATAGTTGAAGCAGCAAAAAAAATGCGATATTTGAATTTTAATTTGAACATTTTGTATTACAATGTTTGTTTTATCTTTTGATGAAATGACTAAATTTAACTTTTGTGATATGTGCTTTAGTAGGAGTGAGACTATCAAAAACAAAAAAAAAAAAACATATTTTTGGAGGAAACTGGAGGGAAAACTGTTCTGAAGGGCCATATGCACACAAATGTGTTCAGGCTCCAAACCAAACTGCAACGACCAAAATAGCGAAGACATCATGACTCATCCTGTAGTATGAGAGTCTCGAGATGCTGATTTACATCTTCTATTTTGGAGAATTAGATATTTTTGGTATTTGCTTAAAAAAACATCTGTTACACATATTGTGTGAGACTCTTTCTAAGTGAATTGAGTCTGACCACAAAGTTTGACATCTGAAAATGTTAAGAGAGCAAACATATGAACTCTACGAGTCAGGCATGCATACCCCTCCACAGTTGGACCTGTCTGAATGTTTAGTGATGGCAGCTGTCCACCCATTGAGCAGCCCATATAGCCTGAAGTCTGAAGCCATTGGGAAGATCCAATGAGGGGAAAAAAAGGAGAAAAGGATTTAATAGACTATCAGTTATAAAATGATTTATGATCTAATCTGCCTTTATTATCACCTTTAGTATTCAAATATAACTCCAAAAAAAGTCAACTAATAAAATCCAGTGGAATACTCTGAGGCACTACTTTGTATTTTGAAAATGTGGGACATTACTGATTAAAATCTATGAGGTAATGAGGGTTTTACTTTTTGGAAAATGGAAAGTAATTGGTTATTGAAAACTATTAGATCCTAGTAGTGTGTCAAGATCCTATTGAAAGAACAGGCCATAAAACCCCACAGATCAAGCCGAGAGGACATCAAGTAGTCCTAATAAACGAACACTAAGATAATCATTATGTTTTGTGGAGTTCAGCAGCCAAAACAGCAGAATTTCAGACTACTTTAGACTGGACGCTTTAAGCTGGACATTATGAATAGTTGCAACAAAGAAGAAGGGGAATACTGTATTTTCCGGACTATAAGTCGCACTTTTTTTCATAGATTTTCCAAGGGTGCGACTTATACTCAGGAGCGACTTATATGTGAATTTGTTAGACATAAATAGGCTCATATATTTGTTATTTTCCCCACTTAAACCGGTTGCCTTCTGGCGGTTGTTTCCCAATAACAACCACTAGAGGGCACTGTACGTTTGTGTATCAGTGTCTACTGCTGTCAGCTGACAGAAACGCAGAAGAAGAAGTTACGTTCTAAACAAACGTTCCTGATAATCGAACCATTCTCCTCATGGATGTTATGTTTTTCTCATTTGCGTCAAGACATTATTATTACTGTTTTTATTTTTCTCTTCCTGGGCTAATGCGAGACAACAAGCCATCAAGCTGGGTTATAAACAGAAAGAAGAGCAGCTAAAAACTGTCATTTAGATGCAGCTCCTGCAGGCTAGAAGGTAACAATCGCCATAAGAAAAAGACAAAAAACTGCTGTCCTGAACCCAGAATGGAGAGATGATTATAGATGCTTTTGTGGAGTTCTTTAAAATAAATAACTTAACCTCTCAACATCATCCGTATCTTCTGTGCATTTTAAACGAGATAAACAGCCAAAGCCTCCTTCATGTAGCGATGAGACTAAAAACTTCAGACAGCTTCTCCAATGGGAGTGTCTAGTTTATGAGCACATTTTTGGACAAGCATTGAGCATTAAATTAGACCCACATCAAAACATTCAGCGGACTCGAATTTAACGCATGAATCACATTTAATGTCAAATGCAACGTTACGTCGGGCTTGTTGAATTTGTTCATAAATGTTGGACTATTCTCTTAAAAGTGCGACTTATACTCCGGAGCGACTTATATATGTTTTTTTCTTCTTCATTATGCATGTTTTGGCTACTGCGACTTATACTCCAGTGCGACTTATAGTCCGGAAAATACGGTACATATTTTTGCACAATCTAGATAAATTATTGTCTCCTTCTGGATAATCTGTAAATTTTCAACGTACACTCTTCAGACAGAAGAGAAAGGCTCCCATGACACAAAAACAATACCATTGTGGATATCATCATGTTGTGGGAGGGGACTGTTGTTAACAGAGTTAGGAAGAAAGATATTAACTATTTATTTGACGTGAGAAAATTGCTGAGCCTGCTTGATCTTTTAAATTCAAGATTTACGTCCAACTAAGACAATTTGACATGATTTAACCCTCCGGTCGTTTATTTCCCATCCTTTACTTTAATGTTACCGGACACAATTGACCGGACTGATTTAGCTGCTCTTAAATTAGTACAAAATCCATTTTCATCACTACATTTTTACACAACATTCTTAAACAATACAATATTTTTTAGCTCAAAATGGTGTTAAAAAAGACCTCATAAAAAAACTTTGAGGTTTTAAGTGTATTATAATGTTTATTCCTCATGTAAAACAACCTCAATGTGGTATTTTGATCCACTCACGCAACTCTGAGCATTCCTCTAAAACCCTCCTTTTTGAGTATCAGCCCCTCCCAACCCACAAAAACAAGGGGATCCTCACATTGTGACTTCACAAAGTGGGGAACAGCCCCTTCCAGGAAGTGTCTGCACTGCCAGCTCCGCCCCCAGGGTAACACACAATTTCTCTGGGTAGCTAGCGATGATTGGCAAAACACTTTCATTTTATATGCACAATATGCACATCCATCTTTGCAAAAGTTCGGATTTTGTTTGTTTTTGTAGGCGGAGACTCAGAGATCAAGTTGTTTTACTGCCTGGTGGGAAAATGAACCTGTGTAAACAATTTATATTTAATTAAAAAGAAAATAGTGTTCTTTAATGTGCCAAAGGTTAAATATGATCATGGATATAGTTTACTCTGAAAGATGTAAAAACAGCATGACATTGGGCCTTTAACATTATAGAATTAGCAACAAAAAATAACTGAGGTGAAAATACAAACTGGGATTGACACTAACACAACTGACATGTGATTAAGCCTTTAGGCAGTTAGACGTTTATTAGTTTTTTTTTAAGTTATAAATCATTAGATTTGATCCAGACACGACTGTAGGGTTAAATATTATTGTACAGTAAAACGTCTTTAGTGTGTAGAAGCTGAAACATTTTGTCTTTAAAAAACGAGAAAAGTGATACAACATTTTGGTTATTATCTGTTATTTTGTTGAAATCTTTTCATCTTAGGGTGTATTCAGACTGGACATATTTAGTCCGTTTAAAGTGTGTTTTCCCCGATAATCCAGAACAAAGTAGTCTGAATACCACAGCCCCTCCATCTTTCTCTTTTTGTTTTGACCCGCCCCGTAACTGCTGGCCAATGACTGAAGAGATCTGTCGTCGTGTGGTTTTGTTTAGAAGTTCTGGCGCGGAACAGAAATCTCCATTAGAGCCCAGTCTGAATACAGACCAAACACAAGGTTCAGGACTCGGTCCAGAACAAATTAAGTGAACCCTGTCCGGAACAAATCATTTTCTTCGCCAAACATGATTTAAAGTGACTGTGTTAGAACTGACAGTTACAATATTTGTGTGTGTGTGGTGGGGGAGTGGGGGCTTAATAATTGATATCCTATACCACAGAACCGAAAACATTTATGGCAGACTAACCAACCTTTGCATAAGGATTAACAGCCAGCAGTCTGGAATATCAGTGGGACACAGAAAAAGGCTGCAACACAAGTCTCATCTCGTTTCATAACAATGATCTGTTGTGACTCATATCAAGCTGCATTCATCGTACAATACAAGACTAAAGAATTACCCACATGTCAGATAATTGAGCTGTTATATTTCCAACAGTAGAGCCATAAATAACTGACTTGTGAGGAATTATATTATTTATTTTTTAATAATGTTAACAATATAGTAGAAATTTGATATGTTTAAATTTCTGCAAATTTATAGAGCTGCACTTCAGACTTTTGGAACATCATGTTCGACTTGTAGAGATAATAAAAATAACTCCAATGGTTACACCACTACATGTCAACATAATGGTGTAACATGACATCACATGTTTTACTTAAGTCAATTTTTTAAAAACACTAAAAACAACCATTAGTTCATGAGATTATCCTACTGACATTAAAAAAGGACACTTTAATGTAAAAAAAAAACCTAACAAAAAATAATTGATGTGCATTTAATTTGGTTTAAGACAAAAAATCAACAACTCCAAACAGGTGTTTAGACAACTGTTCAGGTTATAAATACCTGGTGCCACCAGCTAAAGAAAGCTTGGTTTGGTTCCTGTGTAGAGTTCAACTTGGGGTTCTGGTGTTCATGTGGGTTTTAAAGAGTAACCAAACCCTAAATCAACTTTTTGACTGTTGACATCCATAAATGGGGCTTTGAAAGTGCTGTCTGTTGGTCATTGGCAAATTTTTGACAAATTAAAATAAACACTATTCTTGAAAATATAGTATAAAACCGCCTTGTGCTGCCCCCTATAGGTTGAAATGAGATATTACAGGTTAATTTTGGTGATTGGTCAAACCATGCAAGTCCCACGTCATTTCAAAAGTCCCACTTCATGATCTGCAGCTCCAGTAATGTAAAAGTCTTACAGACTCCTGTTCCCCAACCCCGACCCTCTGACTGGATTTTCAAATTTCAGCTGTGGGTGGAGTCAACCTCCAACTTCCCTGTTTGGTCACTCTTTACGGTCAAAGAATGGTTGCTCTTCCCAGTTTGTTGTCCACAAGAGCTGACTTGTTGTTCCTGAGTCAGTTTTTTTTTTTTTTTGGCTCATCTTTTCTCTGGCCATGGTTCCTTCAAGCTTCTACCCCCTTCAGCTGTGGTCATCTGCAGAGCAGTGCACAGCTGCCTGCACCCAGCTCATTTCCTGTCTTGTCTTGCCAACACTGACGCCAACTGTAACCAACATGAGCAATTTGGGGTTCGGTGTATTGCCCAAGGACACTGTGACACATGGACATGCTGAGCAGGAACCGAACTTGCAATCCTCTGACCAGAGGTAGCCCACTTCACCTCT
>NC_050524.1:27265337-27281890 GCF_002922805.2 Oryzias melastigma | reverse complement strand
CACTTTTGCTCCACTGAAATGGAATTCACCTTAGGTGCTGAAATGCTAGTCTAACTGTTTATGAGTGTGTACTGATGTTGTGCAATGGTGTGTACAGATGCACAAACACCAAACATTAAGTTGTGCAACCAGATGATTAGTTTTTCCTTTTTTACTTCAGCAGATAGACCTCTGAGTCACTAATTTGTTTATGTTCTTCTGGGCTGCATGAAACTTGTTTTTAAAGTTTGGTTTTTACACTCATTACTTTTGGGATTTTTTTTTTAGTCATTTAGGAAAACAAAAAAACAAACAAAAAAAACATTGAGGTTTAGCATTTGATGTTTACATGAGCACCATAGTCTGTTTGGGTAAATTTGAATTTGTCTCTCCAAATTAGTATAGTCTCGATTACGAACACCACAACTAATGATGTGTTCTACTAGTTCAGCAGAAAAAAAGTAAACATTTCCAAAACTGTTTTTTTCCCTTTTGCATCACAGGAGCGCTTGTATTTATTTACTTCACAAAGATAATTTTAGGTTCCAATAGCAAATCACACCGGAAGTTAAAATAGTTTTTTTTCTGATCTACTTTCAGTAAATTGTACCTGATTCAATCAGCATTAGAGACACTGCAGTACACAGTAGGTACAAACCCATATGGCAGCCCAAAATGTGTAGATTTAAAATACAAACTTCTCCATATGGAGACAAAAGTATGAGTAATGAAAGGAGGACGTTGAAATAGAGAGAATTTCTCCATCTTCCTCAGCAGAACCCAGAGTCTCCCTCAGGCTATGTACGTTCTGCAATGTATTAAAGGGTTCAAGCAGGAGCTATCTTATAAGAGAGGAGGCTTCTCTTAATGTTGCAGGCTCTCTGCTCGGCTTTTTGATTGGAATGGCCTTAGATTTTCAGTCATGGAAATCCTGAGTGTAACATGCAATCTCCAAAGTCTTTTTAAAGTGTTGAAAACTCTGTGCATCTCATTTCTGCAATAAAAGCTATAAAGGAGCAAAGCACATTCTAAGAGAATGAATAAATATGAGGAAGCACATCTCATTGGTCAAAAATGTTAATAACTAAAACAGAAAAAAAAGAAAATGACTACTGGAGGATCATACAACTACGAAATAGGTGTCATTTGTGCCCAAAAATCTCCTTTACCATGGTATTCTTTACCATTTTCATGAGTGGATCTAACGAATCAAAAAAAAAAAGATATCGAACCGATTCAGGTTCTGTTGAATCGAATCAAATCAAATCTGGAAATTATTATCAATACCCAGCCATAGTAACAAGTAGGATACATCTGCAAGTGTCTGTGGTATCTTCCCAAAATTCAGATGCTATTCTAATTTCTCTTGTGCTGCCCCTCCAAACAAACAGTGGGTGCTCTCCAGTAATGTTTATGCAATGGATGTTACATGAATTGATAGTAATAATGAAGTTGAAATTACAGGTTTTCTTTGAAGAAATATTGAAATCATCTTGATGAGCCCCTCTGATGCAAAATGTCTTCAATAATTTATGTTGTTTTTGTTCAACAACGCCAGAAACAAACTGATGCAACATTGCATGTTTGCAACACAGCTCACCAAACTCACCTGTTTTCAATGCTACAACAGCACTGCACATCAGTGAAACAAAGACTTTCCTCTAGCTTAGTGGTAAAGAAATAAAATGTTGTGCCTGTTGAGCCAACATGGTTGTATGTCTTCTGTATTGTTTTCGTTTTGGTCTTTTTTCTGTTGAGCTCTTGTTTGTTCTTGTGTTCTCAACAGTCCTTGCAGTGCTTTTACCACTTGAATGGAGTCCAGCTGAGTTTGGCTGAGATAATTATGAGAGCACACACCTGTCTAAATATGGAGCCACAGCTGGTGGTGTTTGTCAGAGTGAATTCAAGCTATAGGGTTAGGGAGCACATAACATACATGCAAGAGAAGATTTATGGTTCTGACACAAAAACACATTTTTTTTTTTGTTTTAGTTACGACAATGATGTGAGCATCATATTCCACTGGTTCTTTCCACCCCTGACTATTTAAACACTGCTTTGGATGAACACATCTTTTTCATTTCTTATCTATTTAAATGTAAGTAATATTTGCATGGGTGCTGATAGTATTCAGGTGCTTCTATTCAAATATTTTCTTTTTTTTAGTAACTGATCAAAAGTCTGCATGAACATCCCCACAAAGCAGACACTTTAGCAAACAGGATCTCAAGTGATGCTATGTTTTCAAAATGCACAAACTAGAAAAATATTATATATTCCCTTACAATACAAAATTAAATAAAGAGTGAGAATTTCAGAGAAGAACTTCTGCACATCAGTCAGAGCCAAATAAAGCATTTGTTGCTGCCCATCCGTCCTCAGACATATGTTTATTATAAATAGTCTGAAGTCTTTTTGCTGTTAGAAAGATCAGCTAAAACTAAAAACATTCAAGACATCTCCATTTTTTTCTTAAATTTATTTTCTGAAACGTATTACAGGAGTATATTTCTTACGACTTTTTGTTGTTTTTTATTAATACATTGTATATTGATCTAGACTTTAAAATTTTCCTTTTTCTTTTTTTTTAGTATTTAATATGTCTCGTTTCCACTGACGAGTTTGCTCCTGGTCGGTTTAAAACGGTTGGGGCAATTCAAGTGAGCATTTCCATTGAGTGTTAGACCATTAAGGGGTGGACTTATGACGTAGCTGTGCCTCATAGCGGTGTGACTACAGCGGTTTTCCTTATTTGCGGATGTGGTGCGTCTCCCCAAAAATTAGGGGGGGGGATACTGATTGCAAAGAATTAAAATACTTTACAAGAAGATTGTGGGAGGTAAAAAGGAACACAACCGAAAAGAGGACAAAACTTTTGGCTTGGATCTTGAGTCGGGAAAAGTGCTGTTCGGACATTTGGTTTGTCGTAAAATCTTTCCGCCAGTCAATGGATTTCATCATGTGACAACAGTAGCTCCGCCCTAATTGGTCTGTTCCATTTTTCAGTGGACCTACAACCAACAAGGGACCAAAAATGGTACAAATTGGTCTGGCCCAATGGGACATTTTCTAATGAAGACGCTTAAAATACCATGTCAGTCCGGTCCAGTCTGGTCTGGACTGTTCAGTGGAACCGAGGCATTAGTGTCCATTGCACCGTGCTAAGACCCATTTGATGTTTTGCTTCTCACAAGTGCACAGCTATATAACTTATGATCAGTTATTTTAGTTTTAGACTTTCTGCTTTGCTCACTTCATGATAGGGTTATGCAGGCAGAGTATTGTAGTGCCCCCTAAAGGGAGAAGTCAAAACACAGATATGATCATTTTAAGATTTATTGAGAGGAACACACTCAAAAAAAAACTCTAAACCTGAACTTACCTTGCTCTTTTTCTACTTTCAAATCAAATATTCCGTCTTACATTTTTAAAGATTCTCTGACGGGTGCATTTGTCCTTCCTCTAATTTAAAAATATTGACACGGCAAGTTGGATTTTGCCATTTTATTTTGCAAATTGATGCTATTCCCTAGCTTGCTGTGCTCCTTGCAGTTTAATTGAGCTTAGACACCATAGCAGATTTATTAAACAGTAAAATACACAGTTGGCCATCATGACTGGTGGAATCTAAAAATGATATTGTCTTGCTGATTCCCTAACCCAGGGCCACACTGACTGCCATTTCCTGCAGAATACTGATAACTGTTTTATTTAGAGATACATTATAACTATATATATAGTGTTGTAAATTAAGCTATATTTATTTTATGTTAAACTATCAGATTTTTCACAAGGAGTAAGGTAGAGTTGATTATAAAGTAATTGTGACTGTTTTGTGGAATGCCAGTCAAACAATGCCACTACTACTATTTTTTTTTTTATTTTTTTGTCTTCTCATTCCTCCTTGTGACTATCACCCTTTTTCCTCACTCTTCTGCGTCTGTCGCCTGTCAGAAGTGTGGGAATGCTAAGAGAACAGTGACCCATGAAACCCTCACAAGCGCCTGGGATGAATACATCTCCAGCGTGTTAACATTTTCATGCAAGGATTTGCTCACTTATGCAGTGTTTCCTTGTGACAGTACCTGCCCTATTGGCTGGGCAATCTTGTTTTTTTATTGTGGAGTTCAGATAACATGAATCTTTCACACAGCCAGACTCTTATTTTCTGCCAGTATACTGTGCCAGTTTGACTGTAATAAGGCAAACAAATCCAAAAAGATTTGTATCAGCTGTTGTCTTGTCGGCTCAAATTTTTTTTTCTAAATGTCACGGGGGTATAATCTTTTCTTTTTTATCAAATGTAGAATAATTTAGTGTTTTATCTTTCTGGAAGTGGTTTTTACAGGGACTTAAATGCTATTTTTGTCCAGCATCATTCCTATTGTTGATTCATAAAGACTAAACTTTACAGAGGGAGAGTTTGAAACCGTTTCAAATTTTCTACGTTTGTGGAAATGACACCTTTGTTCCCTGTAGATCCTTAAAGACCTTTCATAATGTAGACAGGTAGTTACTACACTGTCTTTTACGTCATGCATAGACAACACATTCTTCCTCCCAACTTGTCACATATTGACGTTTGGTTAAAGACCTATCCGCGTCACTTTTTGATGCTTTGGGTGTCCCCAACTCGTCGTTTTTTGAAGTACTGGCTGTTCCCATTAAATTGCAGGACCCCAACCTCGGAACTTACTGAGACCTGGTCTGGGAGGATCCGAACTGTGAACCTTAAACCATGATACGATCCGAAGCATGAGTTTTGAGATCCATTACACATTTAATGTGAAGTATGTACAATCATCGATGGCTGTGTTCTCAATTTTCATCATACAACTATTAGCTCTGTTGGCATGATCAAAACACAGGTTAAACTAATTTTTTTTTATTTTTGAGGTGTGGGGGGTGGTGGGGTATTATTGCCATTATTTCCATGCACCACACTGTTTCATGTGTTATTGAAAAAAAAAAAAAAAAATCTTTCCATTGTTTATCAGCCGATTAGCATGTTTGGCCATCATTTGGGTCATATGGCTCTTTGTTACTAAAGACAAATATATATATATAATATATAGGATGCAGGAACTAATATGGGTATTGTTATAATTTAAAAACATAAGATTTGTCACAAGTTTTGATATATTAAAAAAATAAAAATAAAACAATGTCACTTCATCATAACTTCAGTGATGAAAGCATTCATCATCTGATACGCATGTCCTGTACATGTCAGCATTGTACATGTTCTTAGTAATTATCACAGGATTACACATTAGACTGTCAGTGGTCTCATTTATCAGCATTTATTCTGATTTAGAAGTTTTGGATACACTTAAAAACATTTTTTATAGCTCAGTCTGATGAAGACTTTTGACAATAAGGTTAAAATCAAGTGATGCTACTGACTGAACACCTCAGTGCTGCTATTGAATGATTTTTATTTGTATCATTAACAGATACAGTAAAACAAAGGTTTATGTCCCACATGAGACTCGAAGTTAGGTTTAAGTCATGCCCCACTCTTTGAAATAAGCAATGTAGATGTATTAAAAGAAAAATGTAGTGTTTTCTTATTTGGGGGGTGGCATTTTCATCCAATCATGGTAAGAAATGTTAGTGAGACTTTTTGGAGTTGGGTAAACTGGTAAAAACAAAGGTGAAAGAGAGGTTTCTCCCAACCAAAGCATTGCATGGTGGTTGGTTTTGCTGCTTCAGCGGCTCCGACTTTGGCTTTAATGGAAAATGCAAAACAACAAATTATAGCAGTCAATAAAATCAGCATCACAACTCAATTGAGTTTGAATTAATATTACACAATGGTCTCAGAGCGCTGGACATGATTGTAGAATTGCAGTCCTTAAAATAGATAAACTAATTATACTTGATTTATTACATGTTCTATCTTTGTCGTCTCTGGACCCAGCAAAATTTACTAGCTGTGCCGTGAGTTTACCGTCATTACATTCATGTAAAACAAGGCCAGCTTAATGTTCCTTGTTATAGTGTGCTCAAAGAAGTGAAGCAGAAATGTGGAGCACTCTAATTTCACACTGGGTTGTTTAGATAATATAATCTAAATGCTTGGATATGTGTGTGGGAAAGTGTGTGTCCGTTAGATTTTTTTAAATTTTATGTGTGGTCACCAAAGCTGTTGCAGAAACAAAGTAGTAGTCAGTCTGAGTGCAGAGCAGATGACAGAATTAAAGCCAAAGGAACTATAAGGTGCAGGAGGAAATGGTTATTACAGATGGTTATTGGTTAATGGTTATTCAAATGTCAAAAAAACGATGACTTTCTGCTTCTGGGTAAAAGAGTTTTCACATAGATTTTTTAAACTCACCATTTATTTAAAAGAAAGAAAATGGATAGTCTTTTTTTTACTCTAAATTCCAACTTGCATGTCATATTCATTTAAATTATTATGTTTTACATTACAGGTTTAATTTTGACGGCATTGTAATTTTCCATTTTCATAGTTCTGACATGGTTTCACTTTTCCATCTACAGTAGGTTTCATTGTCCATTTTTACACTGTTACATAAAATATTAAAATTGTTCCATTAAATGTGGAACATGTGAGTTTCAGAGACTTAAAAATATATAATCACAGACAAGACTGCTCAAGTATGTAGAGGTTTGACCAACAAAATTTATTATTGTCAGGACAGAATAATTATCTGACATGATAAAGCTGTAGATTTCAAAATATCTAAGAAAATATCCATCCATCCTCTGAACCTGCTTGGTCCCTTTTGGCGTCACGGGGCTGCCAGAACCTATGCCGACCACTTGGGGGCGAAGACGGAGACCCCCTGGACAGGTCACCAGTCTGTCGCAGGGCCACAGTCACACACACCCAGACACACACCCATTCACACCTAGGGGAACTATCAGGAAACTATTTCTCTTGAATTTGTTCAACCTTTGCTGTGACTCTTCTAACTTTTGTAATTCCCTAACAATAGGTCAGTGCACTGGTAGGTGCACACACGAGTGTCTAAAATCATGTGTAAAATTATAGTTTGCTAAGTATAATTTGCAGTTTTTTTGAATAGTTTTCCCAGGGCTACGACTTATTTTTGGATGTGACTTTTATGTGATGTTTTTAAAAATTAAAAAGCTCATAAATTCATTACTTTCCCACTAAGAGTCCATGTAGCAATGAAGCTAAAAACCTTTGACAGTAACTTCTCCCACATGTTGATTCTGGGTCTGAGTGTCAGGTTCATGAACACATTTTTGGACCAGCATTGAATTTGATGAGCACCAAATGAGAGTTAGGGGATGCATTTGAGAAAAAGTAGCATTACCCGAGGCTTGGCCGAATTGTTAGTTGCACTTGTCTCCCAAAAGTGAAACTTATACTCCAGTGTGACTTATAGTCTGAAAAATATGGAACGTGTAGCATGAGGCATTCATCCTTTCTTTGTATCAAGCTAAGTTTCTCTTTTTTGTCATACAGAGCTTTAGTCAGGGGTGAAAGTAGATTTTTTGTTATGCTGTTACCAATTGTGACTCTCACTGTATTTCTCAACACATAAGGCACATTTAAATGTTGTGGAAAAAGAGAAAATCCGTTTTATAATCCAGTTTGCCTTAATTCTGGTTGTGCTTTGTGACTTCCAATTGATTTTCGGTGGTACATGGTGCATAAAATTCTGATTTCTAAAATATTTCAGCTCAGTACTGTTAGTTTTTAAAAACTAACAACTGTATTTTTCTTTAACCCGAGAGCCACAATGGAAGGTAAAAGAGTCACATGTGTCTCTGGAGCTGCAGGTTGTAGACCCCTGACTTGGAGTCCAATGTAAAAGAGCAAGTGTCATGAGCCATCTTTGTTTCCTTCCAACTTCCGTTTTGTCTTCCTTTTTTTTTTTTTTTTAATTCTCTTTTGTTTCCTCTTGTTTTAGAGAGCTGTGCCGGGTGTAGAACCAGCCACATGCTGTGTAGAACTTTGTGGATTGGAGCTTTCATTCCCTCTTTTTTTTTTTTTTTTCTCTCTAATATATACCAGCGGGTCTGATTACTTGCAGGGGAAAGACATTGATGACTTTGATCTTCCCACCAACAGTGTTTACATAAAATGTATCTTTAACTTGATGAAACCAATGTAAACATGTTTTTTTGATTGTGCTTCTCATAAAAGGGTTTTGTTCAGGAATAGTTACATTTGAAATGAGTCATCGTGTGTGCACTCTATGTGCGGTGTAGCACACAATGGAAACCTTGTGTGTTTAATAGTTTTATAATCTTTCCATCAGTTCACAAAGTTTGTTTAACAGGGCCAAAAAAAACAGGCATTTTTCTTTCCTCTCCAATTGTGAACTGTGTCATCAGTTCTCTATCCCACCAGCATTGGCAACACACTTTCATCTAAATTCCCAAGAGGAATCTAGACATAAAGGGCACAGTAACAAGCCTCGTGGCTCAATTTGCTATTTTCTTATGTGGGGATTGCTTGGAAACATGAAAAAGAGAGAGTGTCATTTGCATGTAAAATGACTGCAGATATACAGAGTTGATGAGTATTTGGCCAGTTCAATTATGTACAAAAAGTGAAATGTTATGGGTGTTATTTACATAAATGCTTATTGACATTTTAGGATATGCCTGCTGTTTGCAACACTTAGAAAATAAAGTGTGAGAATTAGGAGATTTCTTGGGCTGCCTTGAACTAAATTTGTTTTTAAAGTCCCCCTCCAATGAAAATCATGTTTTTTTGAGTTTTTAACATGTTTGTGTGGCATTTTTCTTGCGAAAGAGAACAGATGTCATAACAAATAATTTCGTTTTTACATTTCTGAATATTTTTCCTTTTAAAAACGCTGTCAATCAAAATGCCTCAGGCTTTGTTTCAATTAATGAGCCTTCTTTCCATCAACAGCTCTGCTGCACATGCACTAAACCCTCATCTGTTCCTGGTGCGTCTAGTTCAGGTTCTGGAGAAGAGAAGATGGTATCTTCACATTGACTGCAGTCAAATCAGCCGCCGAGAGACACAGAGCTATCATAAGACGGTTGGGATCAGGGGCGGGGTTACTCAGCTCAGCACCAAAAGCCACGCCCACCCAGAGGAGATTTTCGAAACGGAGGTTTCAGATCAACATAAAAAATGGCTTTTTAAGGCATTTAGATTGTGGGATTTTGGATAATAACTTCATAATCATAATTAAACTAATGAACATTCAGCGTGTCTTTTAGTCACTTCATTTAAGGTTTTCCTTATCTCATTGTCATACTTATTTTTTTTCTAATTTCTTTTCATAGTAATCTGTTTCAGCTCTAATGTTTTTTAGTCTGTTTTTATTACATTTTATGTTTTACTTAAAGAGTTTCTGTTCTCTGTTTTACAAAATTCCCATACATTTTGTTTTTCTTTTTGGAAGCCTGGTGTTATCCAAGGTTTGTTAACAACAGTTTACTTAACCTAAATGGGCAATTTTTATTGTACAGTTTTAAAAGTTTTAATTTTTAACAAATATTGCATAGGCCTCATTCACATCTGTTCCACACGCACTCTCCCAATCTTGGTTTAACAAATCCTGTCTAAACAAATTCATTTCCCTTTGAGTTCTTATCCATATAAATTTAGGTCTCTCATCTTTTGAGGTCTTTATAATTGGCTTCAACTGACATATCGTAAAAATAGGTAGATGATCGCCTAATTCACTCAATAATATTCCATTCTGAGTAATGTTTTGTATATCATTTGTGACGATATTGTCTATTAATGTTGCTCCAGTTGATGTTACTCTGGTAGGCTGTGTAATCACTGGAAACACATGTTTACTTAATTGCTATGGAGTCCCATGGATTCATAAAATCCATATTAAAAATCACCATATAGCATCAGGGATTTATGTGGTGATAGAATCAGAAATTCCTCCATCTTTGATCCTTGTGCTCTATAAACACAAATAATTATCACACTGCTGTTGGTTTCTAGATGAATTTCTATTGCTACCGACTCCAGAAGTTTGTCAAGTACCACAGACATATTTCCCACCATTTTACAATCGTTTTTTAAGTCAACATATAATGTTACACCACCTCTTCAATTTCCTGGGTGAGCAGTATGGAACAATCTATATCCATTTATACTTAAATCATCACCTTTTCCAGTATTTAACCAGGTCTCAGAAGACAACATTAAACTGATTTAAATGCAGCGAAGAATTTGTTAATTTCGTTTATTTTGGCTTAAGACTTCTACAAAATGCAGATCTACTTTTTAATTATATTAAAAATTTAATTACTCTTCACTATAATAATATATATGGAGGTTTTTTGAAATCAAACATATTTTTCTCAGGATCCAAGTCCATTTCATAATTGTGTAAATCCAAAGAATCAAGTGGATCAGTTCCCAATCATGCAGACATAAGTCTTTGACAGTTTGTGTCCTAAATAACTGAAACTTCCAATACATTTTCTTGTTTTAAAGGGAGGTGTTTACATCCCGTTTTCCAGGAGCGATTTTACAGCTTCCATCGTTCCACCCTCCGGTGTAGCTCACAATTTGCCAGCCTTACGCGCGCAGGATTAAATCCAAGTCCGGTTCCTTCGTCGGTGGAACCGGACTTGACCCAAAATTTTGGGTCAATCTCTGCGAAAAAAAAAAACTTTCAACTCTTAGTATTTGCGTCATACCTCTGGTTGCCTCTGGAATTTCTATGCACAGTTTGTCGCGACTGTTAGTTTCAGAATGTTCTTGGTCTTAGATTTAGCCATTTCAGTCAGGCACCAAAGTAGATTTTTCTTACAAAATGAAAACTTTTTCAAAAATGATTCCAAGTCAGATTAGTTGAACTATAGATGTTGAAGTTGTTGAGATTACCAAGTGTGTGTGTGCTCTGATAGCAATCTTGGAAAATATTTTGGTTCTACCATAAAACTACAGTGCAGGTAAATATCCTTCAGATGGAAGAGTGTGAAGACAGCCGACTGTTTCCAGCATTTTCATTTCCCAACTGGGTTGCTTGCTAGATCCGACATTTTTACCCACAAATGAATGCAGATGTTTGTTTGTAGTTTAATTATTTCATATAATTCTTATTGTCTGCATGTGTTTTGTCAATGCAATGGTTCACCTGATTTTGATGGAATAGACCTTGTTTTGCCACAACACAATTTACTTTTTCGCCCCACAAAGGACCTTCAATAATCCTTTCATCTGTGTTTATTGTAAAATAAAAAAACAGGAATTTCTTATTTTAAATAGATGCAGAAAATGTTCATTATCATGCACTTTCATATCTTGATGCTCCTTTTATACGTGATAATGCTACTGAACGATCCCTTTAGATCAAGTCTTTGTGTTAAATAAATTTAATCAACACTGCAGTTTCTCAAGTTCAATTAAATTTGCATGAAACACTTTTTTCCTTTTCACCTTAAGCAGCTTTGTCAGTCTGAAGTCCCCCTTTTCTAATTTTGTATTCACGGTGAGCACACTTACCAACAAAGATGCTCTAAAGATTTGTTTTACATGTCTGGTTTTAAGGCTTTGAAGAGTTGGTCCAAGTCCAACTTTGACTCTTAAGAGTTCAGGTCTTAAAGCTACACCGGTCAACCGTGAACTTTGAGGTCACCATGCTGGTTTTATATTAGTCCTTTATAGGGTGGCAATTTAAAGTTTATTCCAAACTATCTTGGCCTCAAAGGGAAATGTGACACATTATCTGCTCCCTGTAAGGAGGCTTTTGTTTTCATGCACTGGCACAGTGGGAGAAGGGGCTGAACCAAAATGGCTGAAGGTGGGGCTTACTCTGGTTGCTCGATTTATAAAAAAAAAAGAAAATATCCCACATACCATACTTAAATAATATCATCTGTTCATAATGATACATGATTATTTTTGCTTTATTCTAGAGCAGGGGTCTGTGGCCTTCAACACTTAAAGAGCCATTTAGGTTTATTTTTTTGCTGACCACAGCAGTCTTAGCTCACCCTTTGGAGTATTAAGACACTGATTAGTATTTATGATATTGTTCCTATTATGATGAATATCAATTAACTTTTTTTTAGCATAAAACAAATAGAAATAGCTTTTTATCAAAATATGAGAACTTTTGGCAAAGGTTCTTATGACTTCCTTTCAAAATGAGACTTCCTATGTCACATTGGATCATCTCAATGCAGCATATAGGATAACATAATGAGTAATTAAACTCTATTTTTCAGTTTGTGGTGCATATATGCCAGAAATGCATATATCAAACTAAAATTAAATCAGAGCTCTTTTCTTACTGTGTTTTTTGAAGGACAAAAGGCAAATTTGTTCAAAAATAGAAAATCTGCCTAACAACCCTAGAATTTAAATTTTGGTTTTGCTTATTGACCTCAGATTCATTTTCTGTAGTATATGCTAATCATAAATCTGTCAAATGTTGTAGCTCGACTTTGTTAAACTTTGAACTATGGATTGCTGGAACATCGCAGAGTGACTTGTGATGTTCTTCAACTGTTTGTGAAAGGAGGGAATAAAGGAATAAAGTTTGTGAATCGGTACCAGTTAAAGTGGTTCTTTTTTTACCACTTTGCTTATTTTTTACTTTAGTTACTACTTAAAATAAAAAAAATAAAAAAAAAACTCTTTTTTTTAAATCCTAGAGCCACAATGGAGGGGTAAAAGAGCCAAATGCAGACCCCTGATCTAGAGCTACTGTGGCTACTTTTAGCCACGTGGGAAGCCCAGACTGCGCACTTGTTGGGTTTCCAAATTGCAGTTATGCAATATGTGTTGATGACAGGACATTAAAGGACACATCTGGATTTCTTGACAGATTCCAGATTTCTACCTAAATAGGATCTGTCTGTCTGAATCATTGTGTAAATTAGTGAGTTCTCATAAATGAAAACACCCTGGTTCCAATCTGGAATCAGTCCTTGGTGAAAAAGAGAGAAAACAATGATTCAAAAGCAGGATATTTGGCTTTCTAAACACATTGGAAATACAGTAAATGGATCATTTTTGCTATTATTTTGATGAGGGGTGATGTTTCTAGCAAAAAAAATCTAGTCTAGTCAGGGTTTGCTTTGATCTGTCTATATAAATATATCATGCAAGCTTTGTGCAGCCATGTTTGGGTCTCTTTGTGGGCTGTGTGTAGATTCTGTTGAGATGAAAATGAATAAATGCATGTGACAGTTTGTGATTACTCGTTGCTTCTGTCACTCCAAGATGTGGTTCACTGCACTCACACAGAGCACACACACAAATCTGGTCATCCATGCACAAGTTCTTATTTCAAACTCAAATCATGATCATTTTTTTTTTTCTTTTTAACAAACAAAGTCAATGTTTTTTTTTTTTCCTTTGTTCTTGCAATCACAACTCATTTGTGTATCATTGTCATTTATGTTCAAAACAGGTTTTGCTGTGGTCCTCTAACAAAGAAAGTATGTCATAAAGGGATGCCGATTTGAACTTAACATGAAAGGTTCTTTATTAAACAATGACTTCTGTGTGTTCACATAATAAACGGCATACTGTAGATGCTGAACGTTGAACATACTTAATAATAAACCTGAACAGATTGGAAAAGAAATCCGATCCACTGCTTTGTTCAATATGCTGCATTCATGAACAAAACAGTTGTGGGATATTTGGCATCCACCTCTTGTGCACTCACATTTTTATTAGCATCATTTCAAGTGATTGTGCTCTAAGCATTCAGTTGTTTCTGGGCCAGACGTGGCCTGCATGCCCAGCCCTGCTTGGTCCCCTTCTCCACTGAAATGTGTTTGTGGTCCAACATAAGCATTTTAAACACAGTATTGTAAGCCACTCTTCTGTACAATTGCAACCTATTGCATCACAGAAAAATAAATGAAAGGCAGAAAAATATTTGTTGAAGAAGAGAAAAGAAATACAAATTCCTATTCATGGGGAATTGGCCTCAAATAAAAACAAACCAAGTTTTTCCAACCAAAAGAAACAAAAAGAAATCAAAACTGAGCTAAGAACAACTAAGTTCCAATCATCCATCTGCAAAACCATCCAGCTACTGGTGTTCAAAGGTGGGATACACCCGAACAAGTCGCTAGTCTGTCTCAAAATTTTATTAACATGAAGCAAAATATTATCAATAAATATGCTGAGAATCATGTGATAAATGTTTAATAACTAATTTACTTAATTACAACTTTCTTACTTTCTGTGGAAACAACAGCACATACATGTATTGCAGTCAGCTTTTATGTTTTTCTGCTATGTTTTTTTTTTTTTTTTTGTAAATGCTCAATGTCAAAAATGCCAGCATCTCCGAGGTTTAGACTCCTGGGCTTTTTTGTTCTATTTTTAGACTTTAACCTTTATTTCATATCATCGCCTTAAACTTTTGTGAAAGTTCTTTTTATTGGTGTTGCAAATGCCACTACTTTACCTTTGCTGAGGTTATCTGGGAATTTTATTCCAAACAGGGGTGGGTAGTAAAGTTTTACTTTTGAAAGGAAACTGAATCACCAAACACATACATTTAAGTCATTACCTGATAAAGACTATCATGAAATGAGGATAGTCTTTTTTTGCAACAGGATTTTATTTTTCAGTTAATTACACTGTTATTCATTCCTCATTATGTCATTGTAAATCCAATGGCAAACACCAAAGACCAATGTCTGGTCAGACCAATGTCAGAGTAGGAGAAACCCCCCATAGGCATAATTCCTTATATGGTCATCTTTACAAAATCTAAGTCTTGAGTGGTCAGATTCCATGCCCCTTCTCCTGCCAATAAGGTAATTTATAGATTTGTTTTTTAGTCAAAAATTACTGATTAGGTCCTTGAAGCATCCCCTAACTGGTTTCAACTGGTCTGGAGCTCCATGTGAGTCAATGTAACAGTGCATTCATAAATGTGTTAATGACAAAGTATAAAAGTGTAACATAATATAAAAAGTATTAAAATACCTTCATTTAGTATAAAAACCCTTCAGTTTCATTACAACTATTGCCGGTAGCCCATGCTTTAACTATTTATTTTACGAATAAAAAAAGCGATTCACTGTCTAGGCTCAGTGTAAGTGCCCTCCTCTGCTTGCAAGTGGTCCTGTTTGGTACGGGCACACTAGAATGTTGCACTAGCAGTTGAAGAGTAATGGTAGCACAAGAGTACACAATGCAAATGTTGATTACTTTTCCCAGCAATCGTGGCACAAACTTAATCCCTCTCAACATCCTAAACAAGTTTAATCCTGCACAAGGGTTTGAGACAAAAGTTTGACCAGCTAAGTGATCTTTGTTTCTGAAGTGTGTCTCTTAAAAGCAGATCCTTTGGCAGCCGTGGTGCAGAGGTAGGGCAGTCGACCTCTGATTGGAAGATTGGAGGTTCGATTTCTGCCTTACCCACCCATGTGTCAAAATGTCCTAGGGCAAGACACTGAAATCCTCATTGTGGTCATAGTTGGTGCCAGTGTTCAGCGGCAGAGTGGCTATCAGTGTGTGAATGGTTCTGTGACTGTAAAGCGCTTTGGGTCTTCAAAGAAGGTAGAAAAGCACTATAGAAGTATACACCATTGACTTGTCAAGGTGACAAAATGACACAAACATAAGAAGGGGGCGAGAAAGTTTCTAGAACCATCTGCCACACTAAGGGACATGCCTCAACTCCTGGAAACTGAAAATTGTAAAAACACAAAAGCAACAAACACAATAAATAGGACTGTTGGGCTACATTCATTCCAACTGCAGTCTGTCTACTCGACTACTACACACTGCCACACGGGTAGCAAAATGCTTGAGCAGGGTGTCTTACGCTCCAGGTACTACAATCACACCACCTTGTAGGGTGGCTCCTTTCAGCTGGGCCATGTCTTTTCTCCAGCAGTTGCGATTCATCCAACCGCCAAAGCAGTAATCTGAGCGGGGGAGAGCTCGCCTACACAGAACCAGGGAAACAAGCAGCAGGCTTGTGGCTGCACCAAACAGCACCCAAAAAAGCAGCAAGGTGGGTGGCAGAGATGAGCTTGTCCTTCGGTGTTGGAGCTGGTGCTCCAATAACAGACCTAGCCAAGTGGCTTCTCCCCTATCTACTGCCAAACTAACAATTGGTTAAGAAAGAAGATTTAAAGTCACACTCCAAATGTCTTTTAAACTATTTTAATAGAATTCTCTGGGGTCCTTTATTTATGATTACCATATACTGTCTCTTCCAATAGTGGCCAATAGGTCTCTAATAAACAGCGGTCTCCAATAAACGCAGGGTCCAACAGGTGTTTGTGGCTTTAGACACCAATCTCTAGAAGTAGCCAGACCCCTTTAGGACACCATGATTGGTTTGAAAGTGAAGAGCATTTTTGATAGAGATTGATGATGCTACAAAGAGAAAAGAATGTTTTTCACAATCAGTGCGAATCATTCAATAAATCCTGAAATGTTCATCTGCTGTTGATGTCCTCATGTTTTGACAGAATTTCCACACTGAATGAACCCATTAGCCATTACCATACTGTCCGTGATAGAATAGACATTAAACATCTGTCTCTAATAAACGCCGGACCGGCTGCCACATTTTTGGAATAATCACCGGGGCTACTATTAGAAGATATATGGTACGTCATTTTAAGCGGGA
>NC_050524.1:27262841-27265008 GCF_002922805.2 Oryzias melastigma | reverse complement strand
CAGTGGCAGAACAACACAGAGCAGGTGACCTGACAATGATAAACTGAAAACCAGACAATTTAATAGGCTGGAGGCAATTAACTGAACTCAAGACAGCTGTGGATAATGACAGACCGAAACTGGTGTGACTGACAACTTAAAACACAACCAAACATAACAAAATCCAAACTAAACCACAGAAACCTATTAATATGAATCAGTCATTTTATGTGTTTTTTTGGTTTGTTTGTTTTTTTCAATGTCTTGCTTCAGTGTGGTAATTTTTCATATTTGCCTTGTTTTCTATTTAGCTGATCTAACAAGGATCACATGATTCCTCTTTCTGCCCTGATAGCCTTAGAAGTTCAAGACAACGTGTTTCCCTTTTTTTTAACAGCTACAATAATCTTTTTGCTATATTGGAGCTTTACAACATGGGCTGAAATTAAAATCTCCTCGTCATGCAGCAAGGATTTATTTGTTGAATTTGGGTCACACAGGATCAACATGATTTCCACTTTGTTTAAATAGTTTTCTTTAGCACAACTGCAGAGTTGAAGCAGTGCTGAGGCGAGGTGGGATGAGAGATTTTCTGTTTATTTCACTTTCTATGAAAAAACAAATTGACTTTAATACTGTTTTAATTAAATTGACATGCAAAGGAGTTTGGGCCACTGTCATCCATGGTTACAAAAAGTGGTTTTATGGTATAAAAAATCTATTTTCTTATGTCACTAAACCAAGCAACTTTTGTTTGTAATGCATCCTTTAATCAGCAACGAAGATTAGTAATTGTAATGACAGAACACACAAAATGCAACATTCTTTTCATAGGGAAAACAAAACATCTATACATTGAGAGCATTGGCGTGAAGCTTGCTGAATCCTTTAGAGATGTTGTCTTCATAATTTTATGTTTTGTGCGGCATCATAATCTCTTTTTATCTGAGTTTTTTTTTTCTCCATTTTGCTCTTACTGTGATTAAAAAGGCTTGGCTTCATGAATATGAATGAGTATGATGTTGAAGTCTACAGGATTGGCAGTAAATTGCTGAATCTTTTGAAATTGAAATTTCTTCTTTACAGAACATCAAACACTTGAATGCACAGAGATCCGTAGTAGAACATAAGGGTTGCATGTAATGATCCTAGTCATCCTTTAGAACTCTGCATTTATCTTTTCAACACAGTTTGATGTTCCAGTGAGATGAATGTCAGGCTTTAACCTTTATGTTACGAACCACAAAAGTGATTTTGATGCTGCAACAGGTACTGCTGCTCAGATACTTTGACCTACTTCATTTAAATTTTACTTTAATCTAAAATTGTTTCACTTTGCAGTGAATTTACTGACTTTCCAGCTAGACTTGTCCTCCAAGTCTAATTTGGCCAGAGAGAGTTTTGAAAAGTATCATCCCATAAATCACAAACCCAGCCCGATGAAGGGATGTAACAGATTTGGCAACCCTGCTAATAATCCTCACCATTCTAAGTCTTTGACAGTTCTTTAGTCTATATCTGAATTGAATAGAGTTGATTGGTAAACTCAACACACTGCGACCGTTGAGAGCATAAAGTCAAGGAGATGCCAAAAAATGTTTGATTGTTCGCACTGCATAAAAAGAAAATCACTGAGACACTCAATCTCTGCCTGCAACATCTAAGCTAAGATGTCACCTGAACCACCAGCTGGTCCTTGTTGATTTGTTTAAAAAAAAAAAACATTTTTAACACTAACTCTTACTCCAAAAGATATATAAGTAAAGTAAAAGCAGTGTCAGATACATTAAGTCCCACCCTGATCATCTTTTGACTTGTTTTTAATTTTTAGATACGTAGTTGTAGAAGCTAATTTCTCTTTAATACTTCTGGTATCGCCTGTCCGTCCTGGGATAGGATCTCTCCCTCATGTGGGCATACCAAGGTTTCTTCTTTTTTCCTAATTTAGGTTTTTTTTATGAGTTTTTCCTTACCGGGAGGGAGGGTCTTAGGGCAGGGATAACTGGTTTTATTTAGTCTGTTTAGTCTTTAGCTACTTTTTTATATGTTATGACTAACTTCTGCATCTGTAAAATTACCTGCATGAAACCCAATGAGGCAAATTTTCTTTGTGATTTTGGGCTATATAAATACAATTGAATTGTTTTTAAAAGCTGTGTGGAAAGAGCTTGCTTATTCACAATATGAA
>NC_050524.1:27253906-27262721 GCF_002922805.2 Oryzias melastigma | reverse complement strand
AGTTGACAGAACAGTTCCACAAGACGGCAGGTCACGACAGACAACCTGTGCACAGCCTGGATTGATTACAAGAAAGCCTTTGACTCAAAGCAACACACCTGGATCACTGAATGTTTGGAGATGTACAACATCAACAGGACCCTAAGAGCTTCCATAGGAAATTCGATGAAGTTGTAGAAAACCACCATTGAAACCAGTGGCAAGCCACTTGCACAAATGTCCATCAAATGTGGCATATACCAAGAAGAAGCTCTGTCTCCACTGCTGTTCTGCATAGGTCTGAACCCCTGAAGACTGACTATGGATACCAAGTCTGAAATGGGGCCAGCATCAGTCACCTCCTCTACATGGATGACATCATATGCTAAGAGCATATAGCTCTTATATAGCTCTCTAATCCACACCACCAGGATCTACAGTACTGACATTGGGATGTCATTCAGGCTTGAGAAATGAAGTCAGATGGTGACAAAGAGAGGCAAGGTAGTCCACACGGAAGGGGTCTTAGTCCCAGAAGGAACAATAGCAGACGCTGAGGACAGTTGCGAGTACCTTGGAATCCCACAGGCAAATGGGAATATGGAACAGGCAACAAGGAGAGCCGCAGCAGCCAAATACCTCCAACGAGTAAGGCAAATCCTGAGAAGCCAGCTGAATGGCAAGAACAAGACCCGGGCAATAAACAGTTATGCACTGCCAGTTATTAGATACCCTGCAGCAATAATAAGATGGCCAAAGGAAGAGATACAGACCATGGATGTTAAGACACGAAAGCTCCTCACTATGCATGGAGGGTTCCATCCCAAATCCAGCACCCTGAGACTGTATGCAGAAAGGAGGCCGAGGACTAGTGAGTGTGGAAGCCACTATCCAGGATGAAACATCCAGGATACATGAATATGTCAAGCTCAAAGCCCCAACTGACAGTGTGCTCAGTGAATGTCTCAGTCAATGGAAAGCAGAGGATGTGATACTGGAGGACACAGCCTCATGGAAGGACAAGCCCCTGCATGGGATGTACCACCGTAAAATAACTGAAGTGGCTGACCTCAAGAAGTCCTACCAATGACTAGAAAGGGCTGCCCTACAGGACAGCACAGAAGTGCAGATCCTGGCAGCTCAGGAACAAGCCCTGAGCACCAGAGTGATAGAGACTCAGATAGATCTACCACACCAGACAAGATCCAAGGTGTAGGGCAGGCTGTGTAAAGAGGTGCCGGAAACAATCGAGCACATAACTGCAGGGAGTAAGATGCTGGCCGAGAAAGCATATACGAAACGCCACAACCAAGTAGCTGGAATAATATACAGCACATCTTATTTGTAACTTCACAACCAAGTTTTTTATTTTTTTTTTTATTTTAGAAGTACCATAAAAAATTTGTATAATTCGTTTTTTTCCCTAGAGGTCACTTGTTGTACTAGTCTAATTTTAGTAAACAAGGCCCATCATCCATGTCAACATGTTTTATTCATTGTGGAAAGCTGGAATGTTGATTTTAACCTCCATTACACAAGTCAGAATAGTGTCTGAGAGGATCAGTGGCTGCAGTTAAATAATCCTGTAAGCTCGGCCTGCATTATAGAGTTTCTATGCAAAGTAACATCTAAAAGATTAATGTGTATTTCCACCGTGTTTGTTTTATCGACAAGACTTCAAAGCAAAAATCTTTGGCTAAATAGGTCAGAGTATTTCTCGGATCATTTTCCGTCAGCGACAGCTGTCGTCCCTCATCCGTGCGGAGTAGGCACCTGGGTGCACACAGCTTTAGGGCAGAGCTTAAACTGATACTTCATGTTAGGACTCTATTTAGCCAGAGGGGAATAAGTGTGTGACAGACTGTGAACAAAAACTGTGTTTAAGGAAGTGCCATAACAGTTTTGTGATTTTTTTTTTTTGTTTTGTTTTGTTTTTTTCTCAGTACAAAGGATGATCTTGATTTTACTTTTCGGGGTTTCTATTTGTCTGAGAAATAGTTTTTAAAAGGAAGTTTAATTGTTGATGACCTGTAATGCTACATGAGAAGTCTATGTAAATGCACGTATATACAGGTCTTGGACTTCGGTGATCAAAACTCTTGTGTTCACGCGTAGTTACACACGTTTTTTTTAAGTCCGTTTTTGGGCTCTGTGTACAAAACTTGTGGCAATGGAGTGGGGGGCGATAGTTAAACTAGTTGAACTTTGACCAATCGGGGACTTGGATTTGGTAAGGATGCATGAGTAGCGCCTTTTTCAAAACATGAGTGGGACAACAATTTGAAAAGTGATCATTAAGGGGAAATTAATGTCTACTCTTTATGCTGGCTTGAATAAAAGCCTGGAGAGAGATTTACAATATTTACACAGCTTTGACATTTCACACCAATCCTCTTCCAATTGTAGGGACATGTGCTAGTATCAGGTAGCGGCAGACCTGTGTGAACACCAGATGCTAAGAGTACTTTCAAGAATGTAATCATTCTTGAACGTACCACACATGCTCAGTGAAGCATCTTTTAAGAACTACATACTTGTATGGTTGAAGAAAAGATGTCAATCAAAACCTAAATACAGAGATCACACTGACACTCATAGTTTGATCCCATAGTCTCACAGAAGTGTATTAAGTTTTATTGATCTAACAAACACTGGGTTTTTCCCATTTCTTTTCATTAGCTCTTTGCTCAGAAATTTCCAATTGAAACGCAGATATACTTAAATGAGTTTGTAGAAGAACATACTTCCCCACTGAAGGCATTAGGCGCAACACATTTCAGTTTACTTTGACTTTGAGTGTTCTGATACTGCTCACGTCTTTCACTTTCTTTGAAAACCTTTGCTCAGGGAAACTAAATCTGTAATCAGCTTTGTTGTGTTGATGCATCAGACATTTTTAATCAGCGGTATTGAAAAGAAAGCAGCTCAGCACTAAGTCGCTTGGCAAACTGCACTGAGAGGGTGGAGGGATAAAGAGAGAAATGCAGTTTTGTTTTTATCAGCCTATCATGCAATTTATTAAGTTGACGCAATGAAAAGCTATAAACAATTTTTTTTAACATATTGTTGCTCTCTGTGAAGATTTTTGCTGAGATGTTGTGAATGACTAATTAAACATCACACTTTTTCTGTGTTCAAACTAAAAATAACAGGTTTGTCATACTGACGTTTTTTTCTTATACAAATCAAACTTGTAAAATAATGTATGCACAGTAATGCAGTTTTATACAAATAAAGATTAAAGCAGACTTAGCTGCCTGAAACTTGCTGTCTAAGGAAAACAGGATTGTTGTTGTTTTTCACTTTTTTTTTACTTTTTACTCAGTTTTCTTTTAAAATATATTAACATTCTTTAAAAAATGAGCAGAGATTATTTTGAAGTTACCTTTTACTAGATAAAGTGTAAAGTACTAGGTAAGAGGTAAAACAAAAAAAATGACAAAAGTTCTATACTATTTTTAATTTTAGATCTAGTCTTAAATGGAAAACTGTTAAATCCAAATTGTAGCAACTACCTAAGCTAATATAACATAAATGGCAGTTTTTACCTACAGTTTTCTGTATATTTTTTTTTAACATGCTAACCTGCTTTAGTGCATTTCCTGATTTTCTTGTTAAAACAATAGGATTGTACTGAAAGTACAACTTTATAGTTATTTTGTTGGAAATGTCCAAATGTCTTTTTATCATGATTGATGGATAATTTAGAGCAGCAGACTGATCAAATGACTGATCAAAACTTGACTTTTTAGAATGGTAGGAGGCTATCTGACCCAATGGAATCTGAGAACCTGTCCGATTCTCAGAGTTAATTTTCTTTTATTTAATTTAAAACTTAAAATAACTGTGTAACAACGTACACAGACATGATCTACTCTAAGAATTTCTGTGGTTTGAGGTGACATCATGACAGAAACAGCTTCGATACGTCTGGTCATCCACTGAAATGGCCTCACTACATTGTAAAAGATAATATATTTGGACATATTTGGAAAAAAAATAATCAAACAGTGGGAGTGCAATTGTGTTAAAAAGAGAAAAAAGTGTTCTTAATTATCTTGTTGCTGTCTTTTTTTTCTGACAAAATCCATTGGGAACATTAAACTATTTTTTTTTTGATCAACACAAGTTCCAACATTACTATAGAGCCCCACTGTCATCTGTACATCTGATGCTTTTTTTTTTTTTTTTTTTTAAACAGGTTCACATTATGCTATGATTTCTGCAGCATGTTTATTTGTTTATTTATTTCACCTTTGTTTTTATTTTCTAGATTTACTCTGAACTTTGCAGTTTTTTAATTTTTTTTTATTGAGTACCATACTTTGTCATAGCAATAGACCATCTCTTTATGTTTTTATTTTTTAGAAAACTGCTTCATAAGTATAATAACTGCTGATCCTGCCTTGTACGTTTGGTGGCCAGTTTGTTTATCCTTCTGCTTTTGCAACTGAAGTGTTTGTTTGCTTTTATAAAGAACTCTTTTTCTGTACAGTTTGTGATTGTGTATCAGAGGTTGTCATCGTTCTCTTCACTATCAGTGTCCCCCTAACTAGCTGCTGCTTGTGTGTTCACAGATTAAATTAAAAAGTTGCTATTTGTCTTTCACTCCATGTAGCTAACAGTTGCAGGTTCTCATCTTTTTCCCCCTCTTTATTGCATTTTAGGTGACAAGTTTTTTTAGAAGCTTTTTTTCACCTTTTTACCAACTTTGTTTACCATTTTAGCTTCATTAAGTTCTCACCATCCTTTCCTGAATTTGAAGCAAACCCAAAAATGTTGTAGTTTTTCAAAATACATCAAGATGATTGCTTAAAAACAAGCAACAGCCTCAATGACTCCCATGCAAACAGTTCACCTTTACTTGGAAATAAAAATAATGATGTAAAACCTTACAAACACCCTGGTCTTTAAAGTTTTTTATTACCCTTTTTTTCTTCTTTTTGGAATGGCAACCATTTATTTTAATAAGCTGTTGATTATATCAAACCTCAAATTTGGGCATAAAAAGGGCTGTTTTTTTTTTTTTGTTTGTTTGTTTGTTTTTCATTTTTTGGCGCATTTGTGGGTAGATTTAGCAACATCTTTTCTTTGTCCCGCCCATTCGCCCATTTTCAGATTGTGAATGGGGTGGTGAAAAACTCAATATGGCTGCTTCACTTCAGGTCTCATTTTCAGTTTTCTTCAACATGTTGGAAGCCTCTAAAAAACATATGTTGCAAAGTGAAGTGCACTTATACAGTCTGAAGAATCTTCCTACATAACTAGTGTAGTTTGTATTTAAAAAAAAAAAAAAAAAAAAAAAAAAAAAAACGAAAAAAAAAAATGATCTAATAATTAAAATAGGTCTTGGAATCAAACTACCTTAATAATGAAAAAGAAAAAAGCCTACATAAAAAGAGAAAATAAGTAAAAACTCCACCATGGGTACCAGGGAACATTTGTGCTATATAGGGACTTATGATAACATAGGAACAACTTCCTTTAATTTTTATAGGAAATGGGAAAAATTTCCTCAAGACTAAAATAGAGACTTGAAAGTGTTTGTGCCTCAGCTGAAAATCATGTTTCTCAAACTTGGCAATATCCTGTTCATAAAAATGATTTTTAAAATATCTTTGGAGGCCTGCTTTCAATTTTTATGGAATGATGCAATTTTATGCCTTTGATTTAAGTCATCAGAGTCCCGATGACTCAAAGCCTCGCCTTGTATCGTTCGCTGTCACCAAATCCCTTCTCATTCTGGAACTCTTCAGTTTTTCATTACCCTCACTGTGAGTTTCTTTATCATGTTTTTTTCTCTCTCTTCCATTGCCTCCCAGACATGCATGTTTATTTTTCTTGGTCTACATAAAAACAACTCATTCTGCTGTTTATTTTTTTGCAGTCTCACTCTTATTCCTCCGCAACTTCCACTCCCTCCGCCCGTTTATTATTAACCCATTACTCTCAAATTTAGTTTCCTGTAGCAGTGCGTTAAAATACGTCATCATCTACACCTTCCACTTTTCTTTAGTTGTCAAAATCATTACTGACTCTCTAACCACAGAATGATGCATGTCGTTATGGCAACACGCAGCCAGAGTCGTGTTCCTCTTTTGCCTTTTTGGTCAACTATATTGTATATATTTGAAATATCTCCTATTATGAGATTAACGCTGAGCTGTACTGTTCATACACATGGCAGTTATAAATGTTTATTTTTTAAAGGTGACATGGTTACACAATAGAAAAAAACATTGTCACATACCATGCATTGTAAGTGGATGCTGCTTATTTAAGAGGAATGGCAGATAGTATAAAATGGTAAATATTTATATAGCGCTTCATTAATTTCTTAAAAGTTCCAAAGCACTTTACATTCACTGTCCCATTCACACTAATGGCGACTCTGCTGCCAAACACTGGCGCCGACCTATACCTACCAAAGTGGGGCTTAGTGTCTTGCCCAACTTCAACACATGGGGGGTCAAGGCGAAACTAGGGTCTTCCAATTAGAGGTCGATCACCCTACCTCTCGACCACAGCCACCCAAAATCACATGGATGGTTATTTTTGAGCATGACAGACATAGTTTTAAACCTATTTTTTTTTTTTTAGTACATTAGAAAGAAGGACAAAAGTTGCTTTGACTCAAAGAATGAATGGAGCTTGCAGTGTGAACGTGTCGAAATGTGACTAGAAAACCAAAACGCAAAAGAATTCCAGTTACTAAGTAACAGGATTAACTCAAATAATAGTTTCTATTTCAAATATCCTCTGAATGTTTTGTAAAATACGGAATGTGTGCAAACGTTCTTGTTAAATTGTTCTGTGTCTGCAAATACCAACGCTAAAGCGTCAGGCCGGAATTCAGTGTGGAAACCATCAAAAGTTATCTAAGTGGTTCTCTCTTCTGGGAAAAAAATAAATCAGGGTGTTGCTCATCTGACAGGAAATGGTGGTACAGTTTCCCCTGCAGTTAGAAGATTGCTTTTCAGTGCAGGGCAGTGATTTCAATATTCAGAGGGGACATCAGAGCAGTTTCAGAACTGGAAAATGTATTATTTTACCAACATGTATCTAATTTCAGACTTAAATTTCCTTAATTAAAAAGATTATGAAATCTGTAAGTAATCAATCATATGTGGTTTATAAGTATTTAATACTTATCATACATTATTAAATGCTAATTATTTATTCCCTTTATTAAAAAAAAATGTTTTGTGTCTTTCGGTTTGATTTTAGGTTTCTGCTTGTGTCTGTGAACGAATGCCGCCTTTCTATAAAATGCAATGGCGGCATTTCTGTAAAAAAGTAAAGTGTTCAAATTGTTGGTTTGTTGTTTAAAAGCAGGCTGTTTTCTGTATTTGTTTATCATTAGTCATCTCTTTTCTTCACTTGCCCTTCTTTTTTTCTAGTCAAGCTAATTTTCTCACTTTGTACATAATATTTATATACAGTAACACAAATGAAGCATGTTATTGTAAGAATATTTTTATTTAAATGTATCAGTAACAAATGTAGTTATTGCTATAGCGTTACATTATATATAATGTCTAAATATTTTCATTACACGCATAACAATGTTTAGTTCCATACCAGGGTCTCTCCAGTCAACACCTTTGCTAATCCTTTGTTTTCCATGTCTATTTCATATGGTGTGTGATTGAATTTTTGCATGAAGCCAACCAACACTACCCTCGGTGAACCCACTGATGATGGACCTTATTTTTTAACCTTAATTTTGACAGTGTAGAAGACACACCTGCTTTCTAACAAACTTCTGCAGTTATTTCTATTTCTGCTACATCATTTTCTTCTTCCTGCGCTAGATGCTGATTTGATCATCTTTGTGCTGTTTTTGCTTTTTGCATACCTGAGCTTGATATGAACCTAAATCTTAAAAAACAGTTTGCTTAAAAAAAGTGGTTTTACCTGCTATGTTGCAAAAAATACATTTATACATTACTTTCAGAAGGCTGTAAAGCACTTGATAGGCAAATAAATGGTAGTATTCCAGTATTCTGGGTGGAGATGTGGTTGGAATAGTAGTTGTCTCTTTTTATTTTTTTAACTCTTAAGATGAGTTGCAGCCTTTTTCTTGTAGTTTTATACCACTGAAAGATTTATTTATTTATTTATTTATTGTTTTGTTCTGTTTTAAATTCCAATAAGTTCACAAAATTTTGTCAGGCTTGTTCACAAAAGAGGCCCCCGTTACTTAAAGAAGATTCCACCATTCAACACATTATGCTTCTAACCACTAAAATGAGAAGTAAAAAAAGGTTACAGTGAAGAATAGTCCCACTTCCAGCACAAGACTCCAGCTCATCTGTAGAAAAATAGAGAACAAACTATTTAGTTCATCTTTTTACAGAACAAAACAGAAAAAAATGCTGTCAGATTTACAATACATTGTATTGACATACATTTCATGGATAGATTTGGGTTTAGATATTTTTTTAAACTTTGTAAACTATAATGAACTATTATCATGATTTACTGGTAAATTACACAATTATTCATTTGAGTTTCATAATGTGAAAACATAGTCTTTGGTTCTGCTTGTTTGCTGCCTGCCCTGACCCTTGCCTGGATCCTGACCCCTCTGGTTTCTCTCTGACGTTCCCATGCTTGTTGCTGACTTCAACCCGCCTGACCCTGATTTAGATTTGTGGACTTTTAACTGTGCTAATAAATCTGCTGCACTTGGAACCAGTCGTCTGCCTGGTCTGTGACAATGAGTATCCTTCAGGGTTAAAAAGTATCTATTTTGGAGTGTGTCACAATATTAGTAATTCAGGGCCTGCTTTTTTTCATTCATAGGTACTTATTGAACAGTTATTCCCAGTCA
>NC_050524.1:27222336-27253846 GCF_002922805.2 Oryzias melastigma | reverse complement strand
AGGAAAAAGCAAAAAAAAAAAAAAACTTCAAGCGAGAAAAGTTTCTATAAACATGTCCATTAACTGATGTTTTATAGTTTATTTATTTATTTGTTTGTTTTAACAGTGCATTTTGCTTTGGATCCTGGTTGTCTTGTTCCACTGTCAGCCAATCTCCATTGGGATTGAGCAGGCTGGGTTTATTTTACTATTACGCAAAAATGAGTAAGTGCCATCAAAGCAGAAAACACGTGTGATTACAGCAAAAACTGATCAAGCCATAATTACAGTCAAATGTGTGGAATCACTTTGAATTTAGCACAGACACGAGACCATACAGTGTGACATCATGTTCTTATAATGTTCCATTAGTATTATTTTGTGTAAAAACAACTGAGGGCTGAACTTTATGAAACTAAAATGTGAATGGATTTGCCATTCATTCTTGTTTACTTGTTTGTTTGTACACATATTTAACCTACACTTGATTATCTTGTAAGAAATACAAGGAATCTGAAAAAGTTCACCTGCTCCGTTCAGTACCAGGTATTTATTTCTGAGTCACACTGGTTGAATTTTTTTGGCTTAATATTTCCTGAATCAATTTTGGCCGTTGAAAAATGAACCAATGTTGACTATGAACCATATCGACAACCACGAAGTCACTGTCAAACCAAATTGATAGTTGAGTTGGTCAAGTGTCTCTTTGTTCCAGCCCCCAGCCTGGATAAAACAGCAGGGTCGTGTCAAGAGTTCTACAACCTTAAAACATTGATAGTAATTCTGAAAAAGTAAGTTGATTAGTTTGCCCTATGTTGTCTATCACAGGTTCATTTAACACCTGCAACAAACAAAGGACCTCTGTATAGAACTGAAGTGTCAGTATATTGTTTTAATCTCACTTTCCAGAGTTTCAACTGCTACAATTTAGTTTTTGTCATTTTTAAACGTATTTTTTAACAATTTCACATGATTAAATGTGTGTATGAGAGTGCTATGATGTAATTTCCTTAAAGCTACACTGATACAATGGGAAAAATACTTTTAAATCAAAGCTAACTAATTGATGTTTGAGCTCAGAGAGGCAAACCTGTGTCTTTTTCTGCCAACGTCAATAAACTAAATCAAGAAACGTGTATCCATTGCATAATCATTTTTATGAAAGCCTGAGAGAAGGGTCAGTCTGGAGGTGTGAAGGCATTATTCATCTTGCATATCAGCAGTGTGCAGTGAAAGAAAGACTGACCCTGTCCTCCTCCCACCCAGACCTCCTAAACTGTGTTTGAGCAGTGGGGGAGCAGACCTGTATTGTAATTCTCCTCCACAGGCTAAATAAGGGAGAACGCCTCCACAGGATAACCTGACAAAACGCCTCCTACATCATATTTGTATTGGGATCTCATGACTGCTTGGATGTGGATTACAGATTTGTTTTATCTGAGCGTGTCTAACCTGCAATACGTTGTATTTTAGGAAGAATACTGTTCCAAAGCTGGCACTGTCTGGGTTTGACCATCATCTTTTTTTCTCGATGGTTGTAGTTCAGCGTCACATACTCCTGTTGAGAAGTAAACAACGGCCAGGTGTCGCCATCAATCCCTGGTTGTCTATAAAGTTGGGACAAAAACAGGAAGACAGGATCAATACGTTGAAGGTATTTGAAATTGCGCGTACGGTTAGCCTACCCAGTGCGAGCAAAGTTGGTCCAGTGTTTCATGAATTTTTTTGTCATGTTGACTTCATTCTTTGTGTATCCAAGAGATGTGTTTAGGGGCATTCCAAAAACAAACTCTATCTCGTAGCCATGAGCCACTCCCATCCATTCAGGCCAGGACATCAGAGATGAACGGTGGTCAAAAAAATAAAAGAAAGTCTTACCACCTTTTAGAGAGTACCTATGGAAAAAATACACACATATATATAACAAAATAGCAATATATAAAGACACTTTCATCCCATGAACTGAAAATATTTGTTTCATTAAAATTGAGTTTAAAGGACCTAGTAATAAAATAAATACATAAAAAAGACACTCAAATGAAAATGGTGTTTTTAGTATATTTAACATGTTCTTGTGTCATTGTTTTCATGATGGAGGATATGTATTAAGGAAATTAAGCTCAAATTGACATTTCTGAGTATTTCTTGATTTGAATTGTGAAGCAGGAGCATACAAAAGAATGTTGGAAAAACTTGTGTGACAAGTAGGGTTGGGCACCGATGGGTTCTGATGCTGTTCCGGTGCTACCGCGGTTCTTTGGTTTCGGTTTCGGTTCCCTTTCGGTGCTTATTGCGGTACTTCAGTAATAAAAAATAATGCCTTTATCTTCCTAAATCAAAGCAGAACGGCTTCAAACAAGCGCAGACTCCCTCCTGCCGTGCAGCTGTGTGCACGTAATATAAAGCATAATATAAAATTCCGTCTTAAATAAACTTAAACGTCCTTGAAATTTTAGCCTGACATTTTATTAAATTAAATCAGGAATGTGGCATTTATTTGCAGTTGTTTTTGGGCAAAAGCAATATTTTATTTCAATAAAATAAGGCGGAAGATAAATGTCAATCACACGGCTGCAAAGCGCAGCAGATGATGACGACCCGCTGTGGTGGTGGGCGGAGCCGAGCCGAGCTTTCTGCTATTAGCAGCCCAACAAGGAGGAAACGATTCATTGTTTCATTTTGGGATGGGGCTCCAGCGTTGTTTAAAAATTGCGGAAACTCCACTATTCACAGCGAAAGTCCCGCCCACCGACGTTGCGGAAGCCGACCATCTCGGCGGTTTTATATGAGCCCGCCCACGAACACAAGAAAGTAAATAGATAGGCTGAATCGTAAAAAATCAGAAGGGAGTACAAGTGATTGACATGTCCACAGACAAATGAAACTTCAAGGAAATTTGGAACCGAAATCCGGCACCGTTTGCAGCCGCATCTTTCGGTTTCGGTAGAACCGCGCAAATCATAACGGTTCCTACTTGGAACCGAACTTCGGTGCCCAACCCTAGTGACAAGTTAATAGACTTTAATAGAACACAAGCTCTGTGCTGTGCTCCATTCTAATGCACCCGCTTGTAGACAACTAAATTCATGTTTGAGCTGGCATCTGCCTCAAAACTGTACAGCTGGATGGCTCCAATATTGTTCGCCATCTTTGTTGTACCAGTAATGTTAGGTTGGGTTGTGAAGGGCTGAAAGAAGTGAGTAGAAGGGGGCGAGTTTTCTCCATGCCAACAGTCCCGCCCACAATTCACAGGCAAATTTCTAATGAACTTTTGCTGTTCTGCAGAAACTGTCCAAAAAAATCGCACTTTTTTTAAAAAATTGTGGCTAAAAGTTGCATAATCATAATTCAAAGACCACTAATGCTTTTAAAATAGATCAAAAGATGATTGAGGTGGAACTTTAAAGTTTTTTTTTCTTTTTAAGATTAAGTAAATTAATATAATGTTGGTATTTTGACTTTTATTGCTCCAAAAAGTAGCTTATGGAAGAGGAACGTCTCTCACTTGTTAGCAAAGTCCACTAAAGGACATACGATCGTATGATCTCCAAACAGTTCACCCAGGGAGTCTCGATTTTTCATCCGGCTTTCCCAATCGGTCCAGTCAGTGTATTCAGAGATGACTGCTTCCTTTATGATGCTATGTGCATTGGCTACTGTTAAATCAACACCAGCAAGGAAGTCCTTTCTTGAGATGAGGCTCTGACCAGTGATGGAAAAACCAGGTGATCCATAAACAAGAAAGCACGTCCCTTCGTCTTTGTTGAAGCCAATCATCAAGTCCTTCTTTGGGAGATTATTGCTATTGAGCAGTTTCTGTAGAAGAAATGAATCAACAAATAATAAAATAATGAACTATTATCATCTTAAGACCTCTTAAGAAAAAAAAAAAATGTTTTTTTTTTTTCAGCCTGATTGATTCAACTTAACTGTACTTACAGGTAAATAATCACTAAAGGAAAGGCAATTTAAAAAAATAAAAGAATAAAAAAACTTTTCAGTAAGAAAATGTATAAATATGCAAACTTCTATTATCTAAAAAAAATGGAAACATACCTCCACTTCATCTGTGAGGAAGACACCATCAACAGTAGGGACAAATGGAAAGTCCAGGAGTGGTGACGTTGTGATATTATATTGCATTTCTGTGATAACTTTGGCCTTAACCAGCTCCAGACATGTTTCAAGAGGACCTCGTTTAGACTTGGTACATCCCAGAGCTTCGGACAGCCTCATGGACCTGGATGTTGGGCAAGAAAAAAGTAATAAATTAAGATTTTTCAACTTTAAGCACAACATCACCTGGAAAATGATATTACTTTAGAATTATCTTGCACTTTTGTAGCTTTCAAAGCAATGTTTGTGTTGCATCTCTTTATAATACAAATTTTGCTTAAACCGAAAATGATGGAATTTTTTACAGACCCTTGTATATATGTTATCTCCAAAAACGCTTAACACTTCACTGTTAAATTTTAGTTTTTTAACAAAAAAATGAATGCCTCTTATCTTTTCATGGTCTAATATTGGGGGAAAAATGTGAGAAAAGCATAAAACAACAGAAAATACAAAATAACAGTTTAAAATGTATTCTGGCTAAGAGGAAAACAGTGGAATGACAAGAAAATCAAGGACAGCCTTAATGTAGGTTGTACTACTGGGAGGTTTGAAGAATCTGACTTCCTTTAAAGAGGCCATACCATGATTTTTTTAAGTCTTTCAGAGGAAATATGTCATATATTACCTTTGGAACACAAAAAAATTGTTATTTTTGCTAAGTATTCTCATACACGGAAGTAAAACGACTCGATCTCTGAGCCACAGCCTTTCGCTCCTTGGGGGTGTCGCCTATTTCATGACATCATCCTAAAGACGTCCTAGTCAGCATGCTACCCATGAAATAACACACATTCAAACCAGTTCTTCTAATTTATCACTTCCTTTCTCTACCAGGAAATAGTCTGCTCCCTTTCTCTTGCCGTCTTTCCAATATCCCCTGTTTCCTTTAGCCATTCAAGGATACATTCATGAGTCATCCCAACATGTCATGTTGATTCATCACAAGAAGTTTCTTCACGAAGTTTGAACGCTAAATTGAATGAGAGTTTCTTTGCCATCACCAAACGAACTCACAACAAACAGCCGGCGTCTGCACGACAGTGTATGAGTCGGGTGGGGTTGGGGGGTTCTCACAAAGCTAGCTAATCACTGCTGGCTTAGTGGAGAAAGTGTTTGTGTTAGCCTGGGGGCAGAGCAGACTCTTCCTGGAACAGGCGGTACTCACCTTGTGATGTAAGCATGTGAGGACACGCTCATTTTTGTGGGTATGGGAGGGGCTGCTGTTGAGACCACCGGTTTTTACTGGATTATACAGAAATGTGTGAATGGATCAAAATATTGCTTTGGAGTTCTTTATAGTGAGGAATGAACAGTATAATACACTTAAAAGCTCAAAAAGTGTAGTTTTCATGGTATGACCCCTTTAAATAATATAGAAATGTACTGAGAAATAACTTAGATGATCCACCAATTAGCCCCCTCCCAAGACAATCAGGGGAATGATAGATGGAAAATGAATGCATGCTGAGTAATAACGATTGATCTTAAATTTCAAAAGAAAAATGGCATATATTGATACAAAAATATGCAGGTTGGGACATTATTGCAAAATAGTAAAAGATCTTTGAATAAAAACCTTGACCTAAATAAGATTTTAGATGCACACAGACCTGTCCCATGCCACCTTCTGGCTGACTGAGGCCCAGGGTGCATTTGGACTGCCGCTCTGCATCACAGCCCTCTGAAAAAAGCCATGGCTGCCTGGAGAAAGCAGGTGGAAGCCAACAGACGCTGCCCCGGCACTCTCCCCAAACAGAGTTACCTGAATAAAACAGGGATGTTTATTATTCCAGTTAAGATCTAAAATCTGCTTTTACAAGTACTAGATAGTCTTTTTCTCATTTGGTCATAATTTAAGACAGTATCAAGAAACCTTCGAAGGATCCCCTCCAAACGCAGCAATGTTACTGGAAACCCATTTAAGGGCCAAGCGCTGGTCCAGCAAACCTGCATTCCCTCGAATGTTTTTGTTGTCAGGAAGGGACAGGAAACCAAAGACTCCCAGTCTAATATTGACAAACAGGGAAAAGATGAAAGATGTAAATGAAAAAGAACGCTAAAGCTTGCTTTTCTTCTATATTTTAATTGGACAGAACAATGTTTTATCCATAGCACAGATCAATTTTTGCCAGAAGGAATATACACTGACAGGATACTAATGCAAACACAACAAATAAAACAAAGCTAAACTTTATCAGTTCCTGACCAATAATTGATATGAAATGTTCCTGTTAACAAGCAGTGTTTGGTATTCTCCAGCTCAATCAATATCAAGCTATAGAGTTTGATCCTTTTTGCCCATATGAGGTTGTTTTAAGTAATCTCTTTCGTTCAGATGTAGTCTTTTAACCTATGCCTCCATATTCCTGGGGCACTTTTAAAGTTCTTGCAATTATAACATTTTTTGTTGAGTTTTTGTCTACGATCACAGAAGGACCGGAAATGTATTTTGGGAATTTTTTATCTGGGGTTAAGCTTCCTCAGATGTTTCCTCCTTTAAAATTTGGAAGTTATCTTAAATGTTTTCCTCGCAAAACATTTAATTCCTAATAGTGTGTGTCGTACGTCTGTTTTAGTGGTTTTAGAAAACTATTTAATGTACATATATGCAAGGGAAAAAAAACATACCTATAATTCATTGACACTATTACAACACCCTCAGATTTGCTTAAAATATGACCGTGGTAAACGTCAATGGTGGATGTCCCTGTGACAAAACCACCACCATGTATCCAAACAAGCACAGGAGCAAGTGCTAAGGGCTGGGTTTTGTTCACAACTGGGGTCCAGACATTAAGATACAGACAGTCTTCACTCAGAGGGGTGTTTGGGTTCCACATCTCTGCACCTTGAAACCCTGGGACAAAAAAAAAAAAAAAAAAAATGTCAGTAGAGACTTACTGGTGCAATCAAGCAACTCCCACAGACCTATATATCTGCTCACACTTGGCTTTAAGGCTTTACTACAAACTATGTCAAGGGTCTATTCAAGCAGAGAAATAAAACTTAAATTAGACCTAGAAATACTGTATATGCACTTTAGTATCCATTTCAGCCGGAGTTAGTGAAATAGATTCAAAATCTTTTTTCTTAGGAAGGGGACCTTAAAGCTGTCAATGACCGATGCCTTAGGTGAGCATCTATTTGTGGTACCATATCTAAATGAGGGTGTGTTTAGGCATTTAACATATGCTTGGCATTGGTTGTAGTTGGCTTTCAACAATCCCTAACAGATGGCCATGTCTATAAATATTTCTGTGCCCATGACCCAGCCGCAGTCCATCTTTCGCTGCTCCAGTATCAGGAGCCTCACTAGGCCCAAAGGGCCACTTAAAAGTTGGTCTAGTCCTCCTGTAAGAGCACAAAGGCTTCTTTCTGTCTTTAACTTTTTTTTTTGCACTCTCTTTTATGAGTGCTTCAAACACTTTAAGCTAAAATCTTTAAGTATAAAAAAAGTGAAACCAATCTTAAAAGAAACGGAGGAACTCAAGCGTACAACCTCAAGAGGTTTTGTAGGGGGGAAGGGCAGTATGACATTTTGGTGACCTCGAAGCATTTTTATAAAAAGAAAAAAAAGAGAGTAGATGTAGAAAATAGTGGTGTAATATAAACTAATCTAACATAATTTACTAATTCACATTTTCTTTAATTATAGTGTTTGAGCAAAAACATTTAAACAAATTGCCCAAAATAAATGATTGCATTTTTAAAATACCAAATAGCTTTTTTTCAATAAAAGACAGTATTTGAGTTATCAAATTTGAGTTTGTGAGAAATGCAGACAAAAACTGCAGAGTAGAGACAAATGCACTGAAACAGCAAATTAACAAAAAAATGCAACTGTCTCATTTATTTAGAAAATAAGAGTCATGCGTCAAGATTGAGAGTTTTTGGTTCTACACCAATTTTACTTAGTTGTATATGTCTATAAAAAATGTACAGTAATCACTTAAGTTTATCTTTCACTCCTTAATGGCTGAATTTCTTTTTTTTTTTATTTGTACGCAAGCTCTTCATCAAGTTTGTATGACAAGAAGTTAGAGAAAAATAGTAAGTAAAATGTGCTCTAAGAAACTTTGTTGTCCAATTACATATTCCATTTGTGTTTCGAATGTACAAAAATTTTACGTCAACAAAATTATTTAATTGATTAATTAGCTGAATCCACATACGTAGACGTAAGCCATATAAGAAAAATGACTTTCTTCAGCTGTGAGGTCCGTGAACAACAGAAATATATGTGGCCCAAAGGAATCTGTGACTTCCGCCTGGATCTTTTTTGTATTTTAATTCAAAAACATCTGATTAGTTTGTTGACAAATGTTTTTGTTCTTTGTATAAAATTACATCTAAAACTTTGATTCTATTTTGTAAAACCAGTTTGTTAAACATTTTTTTGGGTTTCCACAGTAAAATTCATCCCTTTTATCCTGACGGAATCTTTGTTTTTGCATGACTTTATGTCTAGTGTCTGAATACAACATGGAAAAAAATAAAAATAAAAATAAAGGTAGTATTACATAGGTATGGTTTTGCTGATTAAAATGATATAAAATAAGCAAGTAGGTATTCTTTACAATTAAAAATACAGAGGTCAATTTAAAAGTAGGCAAAAACAGAGGTTTAGGTCCAAGGATCCAAAGGGTTCAAATAAACACGCTAAATGTACAATTTTGCGTGTGATTTCATATTGTGATTATTTGCAGATAATAAGTGGCTGGCAAATACTGAACCTAAAATAAAAAAGAATTGCGATTCATTGTGATATTTTTTTTTTTCCAAGTTTGCGATTAGTACAATTGTAAAAAGTTTTCAGCAAAAAAGTAGGGAATCAATAAAAAAAAAAAATAAATAAATAAATATAAACACTTCATAGTGCTGACAAAAAATAACATTTTCTAACAATTCTGCACCCAGACTAAAAGTATTATTTTTTTATCTGTGTAGATACAAAACAGTATTCTACCTGGAAAGGTTTCATCGGGAATCTGGTGGCAGGAATTTGGGAATTTGGTAGCATCTTTCACAGTCACCCACTTCTCTGCTGGCTCTGGAGCTCTGAATCTCAGTTTCCCAATGGGAGGTTTCCCATAAGGAATTCCGAGAAATGCTCTTACTTCACCTCCCAGCACTGATATCAACTTCCCCTGAACTTTCCCATGTGTGGTGTTGATTACAAGGTCATCTCGTGTGGCAAAAGATACAGTCAGGATGTGAAGTAGCAGAGGAAGAACTGCAAAGCGCGTGCACCAAATGACTGAGGCCATGGAAAAGCTTGGAGGGAAGAAAAAAGAAACACGGTTATATTTTTAACACATGACTTGCGCTTGTTGAAAACAATGAACAAATTCTTGCAGAATAATTGGTCTTGCATAACACATAGACTTGCACTGTGCCTGGTGTTCTACTGACAATAAAAACCAGATCACAACTCAGTTTTGATCTTAGTGTAACCAGAATAATTTGAAACTTCACACAAGTTAAAAGTTTTTGTTTAGTTAGTTGTGTCAAGAGTGTGGAGGCTGATGCACTCCCTAAAACACAGGATGCAGATAGACACTAAATACACAGTTTTCTTGGAAAAAGGAAAAAAAGAAGTGACAGAAACGCAACAAAAAACATGACCAGAATCCAGGAACGTCTACTTAAAACCAGCATGACACGCTGAGAGACACAAATTAACAAGGAACAGCTGTGGTGATGGAAGCAATTAACATTAAAGTTTAACATGAATCACTGAAGGGCAAAACGAAACAGGACAGAGGATTCACAGAGCAATAAACTAGGCAAAAGTAAAATTAGATCAGAATAAGTCAAATAAATTCAGGATTTTTTTTTTTTTCCTATTCACACATATGTGTTACATGAATAATTTCAGGGAGCACATCTTGTGACTTCAACAAATCATGAGAAAACAAATTAATTTTCAAAACTGAAATCAATACATGGTTTAATAGAGCAGCAAAAGCGACACAGGTAAGGATTTTACTTGAAAGACTTGGTGCAGATAAATCACCTTGTACTATTTTACAGATAATATTTCTCAAAAAAATAAAATTAAATAATAATAATAATATACATATATATATATGTTTCTATGTACGTCACTGAATAAACGTGAGCTTGAGAAGTGAGATCAACCGATTTAATTGAAGCAGCCACTTTGCATGCCTTTATATTATCAAGACAACGGTAATTTTACTGAGCTGCCCAATTCAAACTGGACACACCTTCAAATGCAAATGTTCTGCAACCTGCTAACCCACAATGTGTCTCTGAACCCTGAGCAATGTGAGACTGACCACTTCTAAAAAAAGTGTATGGGTTTAGAGGTTCTTCATGTGTGTGTGTGTACTATACAGCCTGAAACACACACAAAAGAACCATCCTGTTATCAGCAACAGGTGCAAAAAGCCAGGGTGTTTGAGGACTCGGGTTGTAGCGGTGGCCTTGACAAAGGTGATTTATACCTCCATGGTGGCAGCATCAGTCCAGAGAAGTACACTGAGATTATATAGTCATGTGTGCTGCCTTCAAGGTGACATTCTTTTGAGAGACATCAAAGGTTTTTGACACAAAACCAGGAAAAGCACATTTTGCACACATTACAAAGTCGTGGCTGCAGAGGGAGAGCATGCAGGTGCAAAGTAGGACCTGCATTTGGGCTTGTCCTCCCAAAAACGACATGCTCAGAATTTAATATTATTTGTATTTATTTATTTTTTTAAAGAACCTTTTGTTTTCCTGTGTAATAATTTCAAAAATTTAATAAAATTTGGTAAAGTATATATATATATTTTTTTTCTATACTAATTTACCAGTCTTCAGTGCATCCACAGGGATGCTCAATCAACAGTGCTGTATCTGTGTTTGCGTGCGTGCGTCTTAGCGCACAGCAAAGCAGGCAGAGAGGATTGCAGCCTGAATGTGTCACTTCATAGCGTCCGTAATCCTCACATTTATGCGACACCGAGGTCGCGACGACTATGAAATGCAACTAATTGCACGTGCCGCTAATTCGGAAAGCCGCTTTACTTTTTAAAGAGGCGCAGAGTAAACAAATGGAAAGCTTAAGGAGGGAAGCGGCGCGCAGCTGTTCTGACGCGCGGCTCTGAGGATTGACGCGCTCACACACAAACGCAAACAAGCGACTTAGAAAAAAGGAAATTAACTCCTGCGAAATTGCATGAAGCTTTTGTGGTGTCTTACCTTGTCAGGAGATTCAGTTTGTGTGTGTGTGTCTGCGTGGATCTGAATTAGAAAAGTGATCACGCCCTCTGTCCAGGGCTTGCTGGACAGTCCCAGTCCACCACCCACATGGTTGCAATCTTTGTGCGTAATTACTCCTTCACATGAGTCCGTGTATTACAAAGAGCTAAAAGATTTATGCAAAATGACAATACTAATTTGCATTCAACAGACACATATCTGTTTTGATATTTTTCAATTGCATTTTGTAAAAGCAAATGGATTTCAGAAAAAATGCAATTTTGAAAGTTATTTATTTTTTTTTTTTTACTATTATTTAGTTTTTACTTGTGATTTAGGAGTACTAAGCACCTTCCAAGTGGTTTAAAATCCCCAATGGAACGGTCTACTCTTGCAAAAGTTCCCATAAAAACATATTTTTGTGTCATTTAAAAAAAAGACAAAATAAAGGAAAAAGTTCAACTACCTTCTATGAGTTTTCGTTGTTTATTGATTTAGAAATGTCTCAATATCTGATAGACTGAACACAACATGCAGTACCTTGAAACGCTGGATCAATTAACAAAAAGCTTTGTAATTTGTTACATTTAAACATATTTGTTTTTACTTAATCAAATTTTTGAGTTGAGTAAATGCAAAATAGTAATTTTAAGAGTAACAAATTACAGAACTGTTGTTAATTGATTTCACTTTTTAGAGTGTAACATCCTGCATGTATGCAACACGCTGTAAACTGATAATTAACTTTAATAACACTTCCTGTGCACTGCCCTGTGTTTATCTCTCACAGCACTGACCACTCATTCTATCAGCATTTTTTCTCTTTTCTTTTTTTTTTTTTGCTGTGTGTGTATTTTTTTCCCTTGCACTCTCATCCATAGGCCACATTCAGAGAGAAAAATAAAACTTCCAAAGAATGTTCAGCAGAGCTTAATATGTTTGCTTATCCTGCCTTAGTTTGTGTCTGTTGTTATTTTTAGCACATCTGCAGTTGGAATAACAGTAATACAAGCATGCTGATGCGCTATTTTGGAGAAACAGGCTGAGGATATAGTGTGTCAGCTTAATAAATAAAATGTTTATTTCAAAGTTGCATACAATACTAAGGTGTCACTTGACTTTAAACGTAAATTTATTCAAGCCTTTTTCTCTAGACAATATTTTTTCTCTCTTTTGCAGTGTCGACTCACCTCTTTATTTCTCTGTTGCTCCCTCAACAAGCCAAACCGCTGTAAACATAGACACCTAGCCAGAAAAACTGGAAAGAGAGGGGAGGCTCTGTTTTATAAAGTCATGCAGAAAGGTAGCATGGACACTGGATGGACACAGAAATACGGACAACCAAACAAGCTGCTTCTTCGAAATGCAACATCTTTTCCCTAATTACATACCAGGAGGGATTAGGTGGTTAAATTAAGAAATGACAAGCCTTCAAAAGACTGTCTCTCATTCCAGGATCCTCAAAATAGGCTGTGGACTGAAACACAACACCCCCAAACACACAATTTCACCCCTTGGACTGTTGCCATGTTGCTCTGCTGTTTTGAAGTCAGATTAAAATAATACAGTCGAAGAAGCAAACAATAAAGTCAATGAAGCATGGTTTCAGTGTGGTAGCAACAGAAGATATGTCATCGTTGATCTGTCTGTGTTTTATTTGAATATTGACAGTTTAGGATCTTGCATTTGCCTTTACAAGTATGGCATACCTTCACCTTCTTTGTGAAAACTGCATCCAGTCTCCAAGTTTAGAGTCATGTTAAGAAACAATAATGTCATTACCAAGTTTACAAGTTGCAATAAAGGGTCATTTTCAGTCATCTGGTTGTAAAAGTTGGGGCAGGTTTGTTGGGATTGCCTTGTTTTAACTGCACGATTCTTCTAAATATATGACGTTTGTTTTGTGTGACTTTTTTTTTTCTGTTTTAAAGCCATATAAAGTAGCCATTAAGTCCTTCCTTTTGTGAAATCAGTAACTTTTTCTAATGATAGATAGAAGCAATGTATACTGGAAAACACAGCAATAATGATGGTGAAACAGGAAAGTCCAAGACAATTATGCAGTTGAGTTGTTTATGTCTCTAAACATGCACACACACCAACCCAAGATGAACCAGGGAAACTTCTACTTCCTATAGGCACCAAATAAACTTAGCACAAAAAAGTAAGCAATTTGTCTTTATAGATTATTTCTTTGTTGTAACACAGCTTCTTGGCAATAAATCTTATAGGGCCCGTTCAATACCCATCTAAGTGTGTATAAGAAAGATGTATTCGTTGGGTGAGCAGCAGAGATGAGTATTTTGCAAGAAAAACATATTATTGTCCGTTTGTGACAAAACACAACGATGTAAAAGAAAAACTACCTTGTGAGTTTAATGGCTAATGGGTTTAAAGTAAAAACCGGTGAAGTGTAAAACAGATGGAATTGGATCATAAAACTGAGACAGCAGTAGGCCATCCATCTATCCCTCCATTATCTGCGAGCGTGTGGGTTGGGCCTCTGCAAGGCAGCCCGGTCCAGTCCTGTGTTCAGGTCACCACTTCCACCTCGTATTTTTTGCCTGAACATACATTTCCAAACAAAGGGTTCTGGGTGCCATTCTCACCTGATGTCCAGACCATCTCAACTAACTTAGATTGATGTGGAGATTGTGATGTAAAGAAGCCTCATTAATTCAAACAGAGCTTGTCTTTGACAGTTTGATTGACAGTGATTTAAAAAGAGAAATACTCAGAAATGCAAAAACGAAAAGATTTCTTGTTAAATTTGTTCTCTTTCATAAGAAAATGCCACACAAAAAACATGATTTTAAACAATTTGAACTAGCCCACCAAACTGGAATAAATCATTTTGATAATCTTCATTAACGCTGTCCTATATGCTCCCTTTAATTCTGGTTTCTCCCCATAGATGGTGCTTCACACATAATTTGACCTTTGTTTAGGTGCAGAAAGTTATTCTGCTTTCATCTGATGTTCAAAGATTTTTGTTTTTCTGACGTTTATGAGACTTTTCCAAGTCACACAAATATTTTTCCGATTATTCCATCACTTCATGAACACAGCATGTCTCTAAGTTTGCCGTTTTCCCTGAGGAACATCCACCCATTAATGCAATTGGCACTACAATGAGAACAAAAGTAACAATAAAAAATAAAAAAATAAAAAAAAAACTCCAAAATGTTCTGTTTTGAATTATCCATTTCCAATCATAATCAAAGCATGTTTTCATTAAGATTCCATGGTATTTCTCTCTCCCTTGAGGGGGATAACCAAAACGCCCCGCTGTTTGATCCTGGTCCGGCCCTCTATGACAAATTTTGGAACCTTTTGTGGCCCACAAGTCACATCTGCCCTTACCCCTTTCCTATTACATTGCCTCCTTGTCATTTTTTTGTGTATTTTTTGCATGTTACTGTTTGGTTCCTGGTTCTGAGACACACTTCCATTTGAAGTCAAACACAACAGAAACTTTCTAATTCGCCCATTATGCCAACAGTGGAGACCGTACATAAAATCAATATGATCTTTCTATATAAATATTTGTTTTGTTTTGTTGTAAATTGTGGTTCATCTGTATTTCACAACACTATACAGCAACAAATATGATAAAAAATGTATATATTTTGGAGAGTAACTTACACTTTAAAAAAAGCCGGAGAGGTCTTTCCTCAAAAATGATGTTTTTCCTTATAAATGTTTCACTTGCAATCAATACCATGAAGAGATAAACAACTGAAATGGTTTATATTAATTTAGTTCCTAAAAGTAGACCAGAAGTATATTTACTTAGTTTTACTGAAACTTTTTTTCTTTTTATAGACACAATTTTACTATTACAACGAACAAATGTATCAGGGACTTTAATCAAACAAAGGGGAAAGTATTCATTTGTGTTTAATTTATTATAAATTGGGGTAGATTGCTGAAAATGTTTGTTTCATGCGCCTAATTCACCCCAAAGCAGCAGCATAACAATGCATACAGCATGACAATAGCCTAAGGTTGGAGTGAACAGATTTCTGTTTAAATCAATCTGATAATTCCCACGTCATACAAGTTTTAGGAATGACTCACCACCAGACAGCAATCAAATTATGAGGAAGTTCTATTTTTTTCAGCGTCTCAGCATCGACTGGTCTGCATGGGCCAAATGCAGCTCTGACGTGTTCGGTGTGAATCGACAATTTTAAAAGGTTGTCTGTATAAGACGTCCTGCTGTTGCAACACTCCTGTGACATTTTCCGGGTGAATTAAGTGCTAATACTGTGAGTCTGTCATTTTCCAATGATATCAGTTATTTTTAAGCAAAAACAGAAGATGTTGTCAAATTTATGAATGATATACCAACTCATTTCCCATGAAACACATGGAGGAAGTGCCACAGAAACAAATAGTTCTAGCAGGGGTGGGGGTATATTTAACTTAAATCTATGGTTATTCTTTTGGAAAATTTCAAATTCATAATACATACAAAACCAATAATGATAAAGAGATAATAATGCTGTTAATTACAGAATCAATATTTCTAAAACAATCTCAGTCGACAGCAATAATACATTTTTGACTTAAATAACTTTATTCATCTAATTACAGTTATCAAACACAAACCACCTGAGTAGAATTTAAATATAAATGTATAACCATTTAACACCAGAGTTGCCATTGATGACGACAAAATACCATAGCTTTGCATCATTCGGCTGCATCAGAATCATCTGGTTTATGTTGGTTTTACGATTTTTCAGAACAAAGTTTTTCTTCTCCGCTTCAGAATCTGTTGGAATGACATTGTTTGAAGAGGTACAATACTTCTAAAGACTAAAGAACGTCAACTCATGAGCTAATGTTTAAATATTAAAGGGTTAAATAGATCCATTCCTGAGCTGAACCACATTTTTTTATGTCACTAAATATGTCTGCTCACTCTCTCTATCAGAAAACATGTCTTATTATCTTTGTTACCCCATGTTGTCCCAAGGAAATGATCCATTCACGCAGCGCTCTGACTGTGACCCCGCCTACCCATATAAACACTTTTTTTTTCAATAAAACTTTATAGTTTCATATGATGTCCATTGCTTGCCTTCATGACTGGGCGATTTGCGCAACACAGAAAAAAAAAGCTTCCCGCGGTTAAATTAAAGCGTTGTAATAATTCCTGTGTTTTGAAACTGTTGAGATGACAGATGTGACGATATGAGCATGTGTCTGTGGAGAGAGTGAAGTTTACGACTGCACAGCTGTTTGTTGTTTTGGTCATACTTTGGCTCGCTGACAGTAATTAAGCTATGTTTCCACTTGGGGATCTTTTGTACCAGGACTTGCTGGTTTTGTCTGTTTATTGGAGCTTGCCCTGGGGGCCACGGTGTTGGACCGGACCCCAAACACTCCAGCACAGCGGCCTCGCTGCTGTGTAGGGCTATATATCAAAATTTCGTAATCCTAGTCATATATTTGTGCTTATATGCATTGTTTTGTGTGTGTGGGTGGGGGGTGTAGTTTTTCTCTTTTTCTGTTTGTTTATTTTTAATTGTAAAACGTTTTGAGCTGCATTACATGAAAAAGGCTTTTAATAAATAAAGATTAATTGATTAATTGACTGATTGATAAATTCAGTTTGTTGAATAATAGCCAAACTATGTCAGATTATACTCAGACCTATTTTCTGTTCTAAGAAATGTCAATACGAAATGTGAAAAAGTTTAAAAATTAATGTTAAACCTGATCACAACTCCATTTATTGGGCCTGAAAATGAAGAATGATGCTGTCCAGTTACAGAACATTTTTACTACTATAGTTAGCAAACTTACAAAAAAAGGTAAAAACATTTAATTTTACATAAAAACACCATCACAGAATGAACATACATTCAGTTACACAGGCCCCGTCTCATTATGTAACAAAAGATGGAAAATCCAAAAGATTCACTTAGATAGTGATGGTATTTTGTTCTGATGTATTCAATCCTATTGCTGTTGGTATGACATACCACACATGCAGTACTTTGGTTTCAAACAAACATATTTATGCTTTAAATAAACGTATTTATAAATAAGTTTAAATAAACGTATTCGTTCACATTATAGTTGAAAGTGTCTGGAAAGCTGAGTTTGCTGGTGTAGGACCTGAGTTCAGTTCCCAGGGTGACAATGGGCTAAAATCCAGTGAGGGTCCTTAGAAGACCCTTTACGCTGCAGCCTAACTTGGTCTCTCTGTACCTTGAAAATACAGAGTTGTGTCAAGAAGAGCATTTAGCATTAAAAACTCTCTGCCTAACCACCTGTGCGAATCAATTAAAGCTTATTCACTGTCACAATCCCTGGCTGGGCAGGTTGAAGGGTGAGCAAAAACAGAGTTTGCAATATAGTTGTTGATGGCACAGTTGTCAAGGAGAATATTTCATATTTCATGTCATAAAGGTTACTGACCCCTGGTCTACATCACCTTTTTTTGTTTTAAAAAACTCACATTTCTTTCTTTACACTGTTGACAGCTTGGTACTTAATTGCTTAGTTGCACATTAAAAGATTAGTACAAATACAAGGCAATTCCTGCTCACTAAGAAGTCTACTTAAATGTCATAAATTTGGCCAGCTTACCTGCAACATACTCCTTAGCTGCAGCACACTTTGCACATGCCAACTGGAGCCTTGGTTTATCCAATCTCTGTTCGGTTTCTAAGGATACCAAGCACCCCTATACCAAATATCTTTAATCAGTTGTCTAAACTTGTCTGAACTTAAAATTTCCTCTTGTTGTTGCACAGAAACAGTCTCAAGTCTAAGGCCAGGGTGCTGCTGGCTCAGATGGGCCAGCATACACAAAACAGGGGCGTAGCACATAATGTTTCTGTCTTTTTAGGATATTTTGAAACCTTCAACACTAGAGCTCCAGTGTTTATGTTTGATTTACTATAACTCGCCACTTTTCTTCTTTAAAATCTACGGGAATTATGTTGAGGATGTTAACAATTGAAAAGTAACGGTATGTTAAAGATTTTGTGTTTAAGGGTTCAGACACAAGACCATGATGCTGTTTCAGAGTTTGGAATATTCCAGAGAAAAAAAAAGGTTCAATGATAAGTTCTTGCTTTGAAAACAAGTTAGTTATTGATCCAAGACAGGAAAATGTTCTTATGTGTAGCATATGTTCAGATCTGCCAGAGGTAGGGCGGAATTTATACTGAATTTCAATTTAAAAATAATCATACATATATATTGGTGATTAAAGCAGCTACAATAAAAACTGGGTTACATTGCACTCTTTGAATTAACAAATACTATAAATAAAGTGAATCCCACTTTAACAGAAGTGTTTGTTCTTTTTTTTCTTTTGTTAGTTTGAAGCCTTAAACAAGGAAAAAACTGTCAGGTCTTTGTACCAGCTGAGGCTGCATTGTCCCCCTTTTCTTTTCAAAACTCTGTGCTTTTTAGTTTTTGTGCAATCATGCATTACATCACATCATTAATAGCTCACATTCATGGCTAAAGCCTACAACCACATTTGGGTCAGGCTTTACTCTAACAGTGTAAGTCAACACAGTCCTCATGGCTGTCAGTCAGATTATCAAGGATTTAGTCTGTTTATGCTGCAGAATGCTGGTGGCTAAAAGGTTAGGAAAGTGCAAATGCAGTGTGACTACAGGGTAGCCGCAATCCTTCGTGCCTCTGTGTGTGGGCATTTGCATGGGAGAAGGAAAAGAGCGAGAAAGAGGATGATAGATTATACAGACATTTCACCGGCGTAAAATTTCATTTGAAATCTTACTTCCTATTCAATCTTAATAAAACCCTTAACTGTCTCGCAGCACATTTAGTGTCCCTGAACTCGTGCTTTCTTTCTTTCTCACTTGCTCCCCTGCACACACTTTCGTTCATGTGCACAGACAACAGGGTCCAATCAGGCTGCTGTGTATGTGTGTTTCTATATTGCACCCATATTTCATTTTGGCCTACTTTCTTTAAATTGCCTATGGGGTTTTGTATGGCGAGAGGAACCACCACGTTCATATATGAGACTGAGGGGAAAGAAACTGAGGTGAGAGACTTGTTTATGTTCTTATTAATTTTTGTTGCCTCCACTCCATCTCGCTGCTGCTCTTTTTCCCATTGTGTTGCTTTGCTTCATATCTATCTCTCACTCTTAATGCGCTCTGCATGCTTCTCCCCAAGCATGCCCTACAAAGCAGGTTTAATTGCTGTTAGGACGCACAGGAGGGGGAAAAACTACACAGGGGAACAAAACCCACAAACAATAAAAATCAAAGCAAAGGAAGGAAACAGCAAACCTCAGGTTTTTTTTTTTTTGTGGAATAACTAAGATGAATTTAAAAAAAGAGTGAAAAAAAAAATCAGGGAATAAGTTTGAGAAACATGCAGAATAAGGAAAAAGTAGAGAGTAGGTATTCATTGTAACATCTAAGCGCCCACTCTAATTAAAATATAAAATCACACAATTTTATTTCAGCGATATTGTTAGGAATAGCTGTAAACAGATGAATGATGGGAAATGAGGGTAGGCTTACTTATTGCCAACAGTCCAACCCTCAACTCAGGGGCAAATTAGTAATGAACTAATACTGCTTTACAGTTACCAAGTCCTAGAAAAAAAAAATATTATTTTGTAAAAAAAAATAAAAAATAATAAAGGGTTTACTCATAAACATACACAGAATATTGTGCAATATAAAAACATAAAAACATAAAAAAAGAATAAAAAGCATAAAACAAATATAAAACAATCTTAAAAAAAGATATTAAAACCAAAATTAAATAAAAAGGCTTGGGCTAGGCTAATACTAAAAAACTGTAATGGAGGAACAATTCTTTTTTAAAACTCTCCAAGAGTGTGATCTCTCTAATAGCGGGAGGCAACTGATTCCATAGTTTAGGAGCCAACACAGCAATGGCACGGTCCTCCTGGAACTTACGTTTTCTTCTTGGCACCAGTAGCACACACCGGTCGACAGAGTGTAGGAACTTAGGGGGGGGAATATTTTAAAAGCAACTGGAAAGATAAGAAGGTGCCGTATCTGCCAAGAACTTGAAAGTAAAAACAAGAATTTTGATAAAAATCAAGTAGACTGGCAGCCAGTTCAAAGAGGCCAAGATCGATTTTATGTGGTCAAAATTTTTGCCCCACAAATAAATCTGGCTGCTGCATTTTGGACCAGCTGCAGCCTGGCTATTGAAGCTTTGGGTAACCCAGCATATAAAGAACTGCAATCATTTAGTCTGGACAGCACAAAGACATGAGAGACTGCCTGATTACACAGGTTCTCAAAGAAATGTAAAACTTCACTTTTGTACAGCGATTGCTAAGAGCAAGAAAATCCTCCTTTTTTTTAGAATTAAATAAAATGTGAAAAAAATATACTATAATGTCACAAAATAAAGGGAGAGAAGACTAAACAGAAAGAGAAATATATATACTTTATATATTTTTGTCGGAAATGATCAAATTCTGTCCAAATTATTTCCCAGCTTGTTTTACAAAACTTAACAATAAACTGTTTTAATTCATTTTATTTTTAAGAACATAAAGTAGTTTGGGTATTTTTTACAGAATATTTGCAATATTCTTCCAACTCTGCAGTATAACAAACAGTCACACAAATCGAGAAAAAAATGTGGGGAAAAAACGAAGTCACATTACGTGAGCCAGCTTGTGCAAACAGTACAGGACAAAAGCCAGAGTAAGAGAAATGATGCAGACAACCAATACAGCACACTACCAGACAGGTACATAAAACATTGTGCCAACATGAAAACTGTTTGTAGTCCGCAGGAGAAAGAAATATTTTTGTACACACACCTTCACACATTGTGGCAGCAGACATGCCATCATTACAGTGTATATGCCAAAAGACATGCTATAACATCTGTTTGAGACTGGAGCAATGTCAACCCATTCTCCTCCAGTGCAAGGATCATTAATCAGACCGAGAAAATATTAATAGATCATGCATATTTTCTCGTTTCCTTCTAAAATTTAAATGTATTTTAACCATTTGCTTGTGAAGTTTCTAAGCCATGAGGTAAAAATCATAAAATAATAAATATATAAATAAAAAGTTGCGACTTTTCTTTAGAGATCATATAATGGAACCCAAATTCAGGTAATTTAAACATATGTAATTATAACAGTAATAGGAAAAAACATACATGCCCATCTACACTTCTAACTATTCGACATTACAGAAGACATAAGGACATATCTATGAGGAAGACCACACTTTCAGTGACAGCACTCCTTAATATGACCCATGTGCAATATGTACAACTGCATACCATGTATATGTTTTATTCTGATGAGAACTTTATTTGCAGGAGAGTATCACACCAAGAAAAAGTCTGGTTTTGCTTGGATTTCCACATTTCTTTTTTTTTTTTTTAAGCTAGGACACTCCTTCATCAAGGAGTTTTTCCCAGAGTTTTTCTTCTATCATCAACATTTTTTTCTAAATTCACAAATCAAACAGAACGCACACATGCACGTGCATGGAAATGGTTTAAATGATGCAATAAACTCTATTTTGAAGTCAAAATTGTTAGCTTCAGTATTAACCCAACATAAATAGATCTAATTTTTTGCAACCATCTTTCATAAGTTAAATTTAAAAATCTAATTTGTGTACATATATGTGCCTTGGAGACATCAAACACTGTTCACACATTTTTTAAAAATTTGTGTTTGTGAGACCTTTTACTTGTGGAGACAATTGTTCCACCATCCAGATCTGGCATATCAGTACTGTGATAGGATCACATTCCCCAAACACCATGATTTTGAAACTCTTTAAAATAGTAAACTCTTTATTTTTCTTATTTTGTAGATCAGGTATCTTACTAAGGGTAATATTGTGTATATTGGGAAATAATCTTTGCAGGAGGCTTTGAGCTTGTAAACTAAACCTTTTTTTTCTTTCTTTTTTACTTATAAAACCCTGAGATGTGAAGAATGAAAATGAGAGAACCCAGAGGTGTCACCAATATGAATAGTGTCCTTGGTGGTGGTAGGATTATGGTATGGGCAGGCATGAGATATGAACAGCAAATTCATCTGCATGTCATTGAATGTATTTTTAATACATAGAGATTCTGACACTTATTCATCCAAAAACAGCCCCTTATGTTGTAGCATGACAATGACTCCCTCCATATTGCTTGGATGGCGAGCATACTTAGTGGATGTCACCATGTGAGCACATCTAGGACGCTATAACAGCATGTTCCATTTACTGCCAATATTCAGAAACTTTGCACAGCTATAGCTGAAAAGGACTGAATCAACACTCCAAAGACTGCAATCAACAACCTGATCCACCAAATGCAAATGTCATATGTAGGACTGCATGAAGCAAATGGCTGTCAGAACGTTTTATCATGGCCATTCTACAACACCTGTGCAATATACATGCCATCTGATCAACATGGGAGCAAAAACAAATGTGTTATGTTCATATTTTTACTGAGTGCAGTAAAGCTGATGCACACATAGAGGACATAATTTATTAGTTCATTTTGAATTCTCAATTGATTTTTTTTTCTAGGTACAAACTTTGTTCTCCCACTACTTAGGCAAACTTTCTGAAAGTCAACTCACATTTCCAACCAGCAGTGACAAAACTCCATTTGTCATAATCAGACTGCATTTCCACAAAGGCTTACTTTAGGAACAAATAAGGGTATCAATATGATGACCTTCTTGTGCCTGTTTTCTCCAAATATAAACTCTGCTTCAATCAATTGAAGAAAACAAAGTGTTCCTTTTGTTATTTCTAGGAAAAATATGCATATGCAAAACAAGAAGCTATGAAGAAACCTTTATACCCAGACAAACTATTAAAGCTGCAATGTGTTAACAGTTTAATTTTCAATGGCAAAGCTGTTTTCCAGGATAAATATGGTTCTTGGATTTGGTAATGACCATAATCTTCTAAAGTATATCAAAACTTTATAGCGTTACACTTTAAAATAATTGGGCGAACATCATGAGCAGCTTTCCTGAAAAGTATCTGATCAATTCTGTGGTAGTGACTTTTATTTCCTACAGTTTCTTCAGTTTTCTCATAGAGTCTACAAACAAGCCTATTATATTCAGAAAGTATTCTAAATTTCTATTGCATGTAAATAGATGTATCTATTTTTGATTATAGTTAATCAAGTATGTATTTGGCTTTGTCAAATAAAACCTCTTCAGTTATAACTTTGAGTGCAGCTCTTTTTAACACATCTGTGGAGTAACATGGGCAGCTGCTCTTGTCCCACTGTGTTCTTTTGCTACACATCCATCGTTCACTCCCATTTTAGTGTGTATGCTTTTCTCCTAGCATACTCTTCAATGTAGATTTTACTTCTGTTAGGACTCACATGAGGAGGAAAAGTTAGCCTTTCAGAGTCAAAATTGTACATTGATTTTTTGTATTTTGTCATATAAAGGTTTTTTTTTTACTATTTTGTATGATGATAGACAGAAAGACAGACATTTTTATTTTACCAGTGTACCTCTGTATCCTCCCATAAATTTGTTATATATATATATATATATATTTATGCAAGATGCTATTTTTTTAATTCCATCTTTACCTTAAAATATTAATTTCAAAGTTTGTCTAACTCAAATATGAAGGACATGCTGGTTCCAAGGTCAAAATCCTATGGACTTCTATTGAGAAGTAGACAGTTGTTATTCAATCATTCTATTTGTCAGAATAACCATTCCGGCTCTGATACTAGAGCTGGGCAGATCGATCCAGTATCGATCTGAAATTGGATCAATACCAGTCCGCAGATATCGATATTTTCACTCTTGTTTGAAAACGTTCTGTATCTGCAAAAAGGACCCAGCTTTTAATGAACTAGTTTCCATTTGATTGAAAATATTGTTCCCATTCTGTCTTTTTAATATTTATCAGGTAATATAAAAAAGGGAAACTTACAAAAAAAATATATCCGCTGCATAGAAAAGATTTTTTTTTTCAGGTTCATGTCTCATCCCCAACATTTACAAAAAATTTTAGTATTGGTATCGATATCGGCAATATTGAACAGGATCGGATCAATTCCCAAATGCTCAGCATTACCAAACCCTATCTTGATACCTTCTTCTTAACACCTTCTTTCTAATCCTATTTTTTTAAAAGCTATTTTTCTTTATTGTATTCAACTTATAAACTGACCAATCAGATGGCTTAGTAAAAGCATGTGATTCCTCACCTTGAACGTTTGATTGGCATTCTCTCTGCTTTCAGTGGAAGGGGTGTGGACTTTAATCAAGCTCACTCATGAGTGGCAAATGTAGTTAACCTAAAAACATGGATCAGACCGACTTAGACCAACCACTGTTGTCGAGCTTTAAAATCAGGAAGCCACGGTGACAGATTTGGCCTGATTTTGCAAGAGCCAGAGGTGAGGCATTTTCTATGGACGATGTCAACACTTTGCACTTTTCTACGGTCTATAATTACAACCCTCATGCCAAAGATTAACTGGATATGTGATTCATTGTTTTCACCAAGATATTATCATTTTATACTAACATAGTTGTACATATACGGATCCCCCCTTTCTAAAAAAAAGTCTTAAAAAGAACTAAAATGTATTCTCTTATTTTTGTCATATTATTTTCATTCTTTAATTTCAATGCTACCTCCAGACTTTTTCATTCATAAAAAAGGAAAGCATGGAATAAAGGTTCTTCAAAAACTGGGCCAATTCTGCCAAGAAATTTCCACATCAGCGATATTAAACAATACACACTCAGCTCAATAGGTTTCTTTAATCATTCATTAATGTGTGTGTGTTATTGTGTGCAATACTGTGTGCAGGCATGTTCAAGCACTTAGGGTGTATGTTAAAGTAAATGTCCCACTGGCAGCATTGTTACCCTGACTATGAGCTAATAGACCTATCAAGCAGTCCCCCCAGGTCATACATGGCTGTGTAATTGAGCCATCGAGGATTTTCCAGTGACTTGAAACAACCATTTCTCTCACACTCATGCACATTCAGCCCCATGGACCTTTAAAATACAACCACTCAAGCTTCATTGTCGGGCTTTTCTCTCCTAACAATCTATCATCTCAACTGTCATTTGTCTGGCTGTAAGCCCCTAAACTATACTTATTTGGATCCCTTAATGCATCCCAAACTTTTCACTTACCTCCAATTTTCCCAAGTAGAACTTTCATCCATACTCACACATTGTACTAAAAGACAGCTCATTCAAATATCATCACATGCCTTTTTTCTTTTATTTCCCGCAAAACTGCAGAATTAGCTCTTCTGCAAACAGAAGACTGTGACTTTTGCACAAGATCATCCAGAATTATCAGATCTGAGTTAGTACAAGTTAAAAATCTAATATTTGAAGTCCTGTAATGAATCCTAATACAACTCAGATGTGTCCTTTTTATCTACTATACTTAAATTCCTTTTTTTTGCAATATCCTGTTCAAGACTATAGAACTGAAGATTTTTGAAACAATTAATAACTATGTTAATGATCAAAATATTACATTTATAGACATTTGGAAACTGTTCTTTTTATGACCTTTGCTTTGAACTGTTTCATTTTCAGCAGAAATGATTCATCGTGTCCTCTGGCTGACCTGTGACTGACATGTACTTTGTATCTTGTCCTGACTTAGCCTCTGACATCTAGGAAGGCCTGACCTCAACATGAGCCTGTGACACAACCCAGGCAAAGTCCCCGATGACATACAACTTCATTACTAATGGATGTATCCCAAAATAAAAACTCATTTGGAGATTCTATTTTTTTTTCTTGGCACTCTGTGGTACTATTGTTTTATGGGGTCAGCTTATCCGGCACATTCAGACACGAGCAATTATCTCAGGCTAAGTGTGTGTCTAACTTGAAGAAAAGACAGAGAAAAACGGCGGTCACAGAAGCCTAAGCCGTTTCTAATGAGGTCATCGGGTCACATCTTGACATTAAAACTGGATCAAAGGACACAGAATGTGTGAGGTGCAATCAACTAAATGCACAAATGTCGTGTGGAAATATCATCAGTTTAGCCCCATTTATATTTCAGTATTGTGTATTTTTTTTTGCTAATGAACTTTGAGTAATAGTAATGTTTTGGTGTGTCAGAGATTAGTCTATCACATGTGCACCACAATTTTCTATGATCTAACAAAACCAAGACATTTATAATTTTCCCATGAGCTTAATACAAATAAAAGGCAATGAAGTGTCATAGGACATACAGGCAAGAGTCAGACAGCTCAATGACTAACTGTAACACTTTATGCCTCTTCTTCATTGTAGTTGGGTCATTAGATGATGGACTTTACTTGCTTTGGGCAATGGGGCACTCATTGGTTGTGTAACAACAGAGTCCAACATCGTATTCTCCTAATCTGGTTTAGAAATAGCTGGGAGCAAAACAAGAACTCTGAACGCACCACACACGAAAATGCATATTGGATTGTGTAAGACTGATAAACAGAGGAGTAAAAAATTAATAAAACAACATGAAAACACAGGCAGGGTGGAAAGATTCACCATGAGTCCACACGCAAAATCAAGATTTAAAGTCGTCTACATGACTGAACTGTAAAAGCTCTGATTGTCTGTCTGGTTCTGTTTTAAAGTCTCTCTGTTTCACATACAAATTCATTGCTCTTTGTGACCAGCATATTAAATTTGTCTTTTAACTTTGCCACAGTCGTTTGTCCTTCAGCCACGTCCTCAGCGATCCCCTCCTCTCTGTTTTTTTTTTCTTCTTCCTTCATTTTACACTTTTGACCATCCCACTCATTTCCTTTGCAACTCTTTAGTCTTCACATCTTCAACTTGTCTCTTGTTCGTCTTTTTATACTAGCTCTTCCACCACTTGTATCATTTTTCCCTCTTTGGAGATCTATAAAGCAGGAAAAAAGGACCCATGGGAGAGGAGAAATAATGTTGGAATGGGAGGAGACAGTCCCTGGGATTTAAGCATTGGCCAGCCAGCTTATCTGCTGGTTTGTGCTTTAGGGTTTAAGTCTTTGTTGCTCTGTTTCTGTCAGTGAGTGTTTGCTTTTGTTTGTTACTGTTTGCCTTTACTGTTCTGCGTCACTTTGGGCAAACCAGCAGGCCTAAGGCAACAGCCTGGTGAGGCCTGGAGGGACTCTGAGCCAAAAACTTGCAAAGCAATATCACAATCAAACAGCATTTGTCCCCCTCTTCTCAACAAGGGTAAAAAAAGACAACATAAAATGAAACAAAGGCTTGCAACCCTGCGGCCACAGAATATGAAATGACAGTACTTTTTCACAGAAAGTCAAGTGTTGATTTTTTGTTAAGGAAATTAAGTGCATTCTGTTGTTATGTATTTGGATTTATTACATAAAAACTCAGTTATATCAACATATTATTTAAAATTAATTTCTGGACAACAGTGGAAAAGGATGGATGGATGGATATGGAAAAGGATGGATGGATGGATGCATGAATGGATGGATGGATGGATGGATGAGGTACAAAAGGATGGATAGATGGATATGGAAAAGGATGGATGGATGCATGAACGGATGGATGGATGGATGATGCACAAAAGGATGGATGGGTAGATGGAGGGGTGATTTACAAAAGGATAGATGAAGTACAAAAGGAAGGATGGATGGCTGGATGAATGGTGTACAAAAGGATGGATGGATGGACGAATGGATGGATGATGTACAAAAGGAAGGATGGATGATGGGAGAAGGGGGAGGGAGGGATGGATGGATGATGTACAAAAGGATGGGTTGATGGATGGATGGATGGATGTACCAAAGGTTGGGTTGATGGATGGATGGATTTAACCAACCCCCTCAATTCAATGTTTATTACATTTGAAAAACATTGTAGCATAAATAGTTAAAATATCTGAACTATATTTAAACAATAGCAATTTCAAGGAAAAAAAAGTGTGTCAAATCAAACCCAAAGTCTCCATCAGAGTGCTGTGCCCTAATGCTGCTATTTATATTTTATGTGATCCATATGTAATATCCCTGCATAGAATAGGCTGTCTGAATTCAAATAAGGCTGAAGGTCAAACATATACCAATATCACTGGCACCTAATTATACTTAAGAGCCTTGGAGATATGGTCAGTGACGTCAATGGCAGTCTTTTATTTCTTATAAAATAGAAATGATTTACAAATACTCTTTTCAATTCCTTTTTTCATTGTATTCAGAAGGACAAAATTTAGCAAAGAACTGTCTGGAATTTCTGCCACGTTTAATATATTCTACATGTTAGAAATTATGCATTCACAGTATGATTCTTGTCACTTTTAATGCCGGCACAAAATTCCCTATAGGGACTGGTTGAACTACACAAACAAACATAACTTTGAACTTTTTTAGAATATTTTCGTAGCATTTCTTACAACAACAAAGGAAGTATCAAATCCTATTGCTGTATTGATCACTGTTTGTGCACATCTCAGGAATACTTTCCATTTGCATTGTAGTGAACCTACATTGTACAACAGACATATATAAAACAAATAGTGTGGATTTTGAACTGTTCTTCGTTGTCACATTGTAGTAGGAAGTTGTGTGTGTGTGTAGGGTTTGAAGAAGATTTTGTCTCTTCAAAGTCATTGTCAGTGTTGTCAATCTCTCACATGAGATGTGTGTTAAAGTTAGTTTGCATTAAGTTAAATAAAAAAATGCTAGTTTAGGCACTCTTATAATTTGCATTGTTATGACTAATCAAATCAAACCTGATACAAATATCTGATTTTTTTCTCCAAACTTTACAATTCATATATAAGACTTTAAGAAAGGTTGTGTGACTTTAAACCTTAATCTTCAAATCTATTCATAAATATTAAATCTTTTCGGAAAAGTTATTTATACTAACATAATGAAGATGTGTATGCAGATAAGACATAGCGAGGTGCATTTCTTTGCCATCATACTAGTCGTTTAGAATCAGAGGCAAGTTGTATTTGATTTACAAAACTGGCAACAAAAATATATTCTATCGTCCTGATTGAACTTTGCCTTAAGCAGTGTTGTGTTTTTGTGTTGGGGTGTAACCTTTTAGATATTTTAAAAAATAGTAATAACTTCTAGCTTTACAAGATGGGTAAATATTTCTACATCGAAGATAAACTCTGCTGCTTCAAATTTGTGCGCCTGATTGCAATAAACATAAGTTGATGACTAGGAGAAAATAAAATTGGGAACCTGGGCTTCGAGTCTGCAATCATAGCTGATCAAGCTGGTATTTCTTGATTAGTCAGGATTTGCCCTTGTGTCCTTGCAAATTGCTTGGTACTTCCTTACTTATTTTCTAGCCAGCAAAGGTTCTCCAGGGTAGTGTTTGTCTTTCTGTGGCCTTCGTTTAGAGAAAGCTGGTATGGGAGGGAACAGAATGACAGGGAGCTGATAATGATGGCTTGTGTTGGTCAGAGGATCGTGTGGGAGGAAGACCCCGAGCCTTAATGTGCAGTTGCAGGAACAAGTGTTCAGCTTCTGGTCAATTAACCTTGAAGGTTATTACTGTGTGTGGTCAATATGGATACTCACACAACACATACTTTCACACATACTCAAACCTGGAGAACTACTAATTTACTGAACACATTCTAGACCCTTCTCACCCAGAGCTGTCATTCTGATAAACGGTAGCTCAGAGGAAAACAAATGTGTACAACACTAAACAGTTTTTTTCCCCTGCTTTTCCTTACAGATAAATAGGTGAAAAAAAACACACACAAATTAAAGCTTTTCTGCTAAAAACGGGAAAAAAAAAATCTGAGTTGACCATTATATTTTCTTGTTACAATACCTATAAACTTTTTAAATAAATGAAGAAATACTGAGTTTGTGGTGACCATGGGAACTCACTGGACTAAAAAAGTTAATTTCTAAAGACAGCCTGTATGCAAAAACCTTCATTAGGAAAAAATAAATAAATACAAGAAAGAAAACACCAATTCAACAAATGTTCTGGGTCACGGACCATTGGTGAAGGCCTCAAAAACACAAACGCTGAAAATAGAACAAGACATCAACAGCTAAAGGCTGAACCAAACTAAAGGCTACAATCTTCAGTTTTGTTCACGTCAATTTAGTCTCATTCTAAACAAGCATTAAGCATGTAAAACATAGAGTTGGATTCTCTGTCATCCTTTGGCAATGGAGCTTTCACTCCAGTGTTTACATTCTTTGAACTACTGTAACTCTTAAACTGTTTACACAATTAACATAATTCCAATGGAGAAATGTACCTTTGTGCTGATATAACACTTTACAGTAGACACCTGCTTACGCAATCAATCAAAATCCACTAACATTGAAACATCAGCTGATTTATGTTGAAGACTTATGATACATCAAACAATATGTGTTTATTCAGGGACATTTCCAGGGCTAAAGCGTTAAAAAGTCCTTTTTTTTTTAATACAACCATCTCTTATATATTTTATATGAGTCTGATATCATTAGTTTAATCATTACAACTACATCAAAGGCATTTCACTGTCAAATCAAGTAAAAAAATGCATTTTGCATCAAGTCTAAAAGAGATTAAAGAACCAAATGACTATACTGATATCTAAGGAGGCATTATGTTGTATACTTTATCCACACCACAGAAAACTGTTATTTAACACTTCCTCTTACATATGTTCTGTAAGTGTTAAGTGCATCACACTTGCCTTACTGTTGTGAAGAGAGACAGTGTTAATTAAATGCTATTTTTAATTAAATGTAAAGAAAATAACTCCGTTAAAATAAAGCTATTTCGATTGTAGAAAGAATTTACATTGGTTCAAAAACAAAGTTACCTTTTAAAGCTAAATACAATTTTATTTTTATACAACAACAATAAGCTGTTTCACTTTATTCATTGTTTTGTAGCTTTTGGGGGTCAGGTTGAGTTAAATAGTTTACTTTCTTGATCTTGGGAGTCACCAAAAAAACACATTTTACTTAAGATTTTTCTACAGTCATTTATGTTTTTGTCAAATGTCTCTTAAGTGCATAATCTTGGGTTTAGTTGATCTGAATGAGATCACGTGTCTTCCTTTAGGCCTCCCGTTTTCATAATTTGGTCAAACGTTTTTATGTTATGCTTTAATTAATACATAGACAAAAACTGCTGGAAAAACAAATACAACAGAAATACAATGGCTAAAGGAAAACCTTTGTATATGTATGTTGACATTTGGAAAAAAAATCT
>NC_050524.1:27220930-27222276 GCF_002922805.2 Oryzias melastigma | reverse complement strand
TCCTGTGAATATAAACATAAAAATATGTTATGTGTTAAACCAAAAATGTAATTTGAGTGAAGTAAAAAAAATAAAAATTGTAAAAATCAAATAAAGAAAACTGGGAATTCTGCAGACTTATTTAGTCTAAAATGATGTAAAGACAGTATCCACTAATGTATTACATATTTGGCAAATATACACAGTACATCCCAACCATTTTATTAAATAAATAAATTCTGGGATCACAGTAAGTTTCAGTTAAAAAAATTGTTTACAGTTTCACAGTGAATACCAAATATGCCTGACTGGTCATCTGCAGTCTGATTTAATGAAAGAAGATGAACTCGTAATGCGACTCACCATTAAAAAAATGTGTAAATGATAACAGATTTATGCATGCTTTTTAGACCTCAGTTAGCAGTGAATATTGAAGTTCATTAACAACTACAAACACTTAAATCACTGTGGACTGTTTGGCATGAAAGCCTTGAAAAACAGCTGTTTCTTAAATTAGAAAGAGAGAAACAGCAGTCCCTGTTTATCATGTCGATTTTGCTACATTGCAACAGAAGTAACTGGATTGAAGTATTCTGGGGAGAAAAAAAGGAGATGGATAGACGCCTTGCATGGTGCCAAGTTTGATAAAAACTAAACACAGGATGTCAGAACTAAAAACTTTGAGCTGATTAGAGTTGGTTAGACAGCTGCTAGACCTGGGAAACTTGTCATTGAACTAACCGTGAACTCCTCCTCACAGAGGAGAAGTCTAGAGTCAAATCAGAGTCTGTTTGAAAGCTAAAACTGGACTTTATTTAATTGGGGCACAAAATGGAGACTGGACGAGGCAAAAGCTGTGAGAAAATGTTAAAAGCTAATCAGTAAATTCCCAACAGACTGTAAACACCAAGTCAAACTACGGACTTCACTCTTTCAAATATGATCTGCCACACCATAAAAAATCAGTAAGTTAGTGTCAATAAACTGAGGCAATATAGTTAAGAACCATATGGTTACAAAAGTAGCTTGTTCTTAGGTTTGCTATTATTTCTGTTTGTATTCAGCTTAATACCTTGCTGTCTTATTTACAAGAAATAGAAATATAAAATCATTTCTTGTTTCTTTGTTAAAGTTGTTTTATTTTGTAGTTGTTGAAGTGTCCATCATTCCAGTGAAAATTACCATGTTTTGAAGAAGCTCATTTGGCTCTATTCTTTTATGACAGTACTTTTTTGGGTTTGTCCTGTTTAGTATGTATATATGTCTATCCCATGTCTATCCTATTAAGTTTATCCCATAATGTCGGGATGTTGGTGCGTGGTAAGATTAACCCATTTCCCAACATCCATTGTTGGGGGAATATTTAC
>NC_050524.1:27220670-27220853 GCF_002922805.2 Oryzias melastigma | reverse complement strand
CTTTTAAACTCAGAATTCTGACTTTTAAACTCAGAATTCTGACTTTTAATCTCAGAATTCTGACTTTTAAACTCAGAATTCTGACTTTAAAACTCAGAATTCTGAGATTAAAAGTCAGAATTCTGAGAAAAAAGTCAGAATTATGGGTAAAAAGACCTTAGAATTCTGGGAAAAAGCCACTTC
>NC_050524.1:27219644-27220656 GCF_002922805.2 Oryzias melastigma | reverse complement strand
CTAAACAAAGCATTTTATATCTATTCTTCACTGGTTGAACATATTGTCACTTGTTCCAAATTGCACAAAAGTGACAATTCTTTTGACAGCCAAACAAAGAAGTTCTGTATTCAGTTCCATAACTCAATGGAAGGGTCACAAAATGGGATAATAGGGACTGATTATATTACAATACTTGACATTGAAAAGACAAAAACCTTGCACCACACCGATCTGAACAGAACTACACTGCTTAAAGGAAATGTGGCTGCATTGTGAACCATTGGTGACCCGTTTTTATCACAGCAGTGATCTTCAGCTTTGCTTCTTGTAAGGGCCGCACACAGGGGACGTGGCAGAAAATTGTATGTGTTTGTACTTAGGCATTGTGCTGGAGAGACTGGAGAAATAAAAAGCAGTATTTATCAAATATATTGTGCTCTGCACACTTTAAAAATGCTCCCATGCCTATACCCCGAAGCATAATAAAAATGTAGACATCATATACTGCAATTTGCTCTGTTCTGCTGTAGCCATAATTCCCCCCCTGTTCCTAAAATAAAATTAGAAGTAAACCGTGGCAAGCGATTAGGTACTTACCTGTAATGGAGTCGAGTACTAACGGTTGTGTTCAGCAACAACTCAAGTTTTCCTTTCAAGCTTTAAGCCTAATGAGCAGGAGGGAAATTGCTAAAATGAGCGCATAGGAAAGGTCAGTGCAACCTAAACCCCAACCTCCTGATCTTCCTTTGGGTCTCCTGGATAAACAACATTGAAGCAACAAGCAAGGTACGTGGTGAAATGGGGTAGAAGCTAATAAGATGAGGATTCTCGGTGGGATAAACAGCAGAACGAACAATACGACCTTTTGACATCAGTGTTACAAAGTGACTTAAAAACTTTTTAAGATTTATTGTAATATTCTGCCTTCCCTGACTTCGGGCCAGTTTGGCAGAAAGATGAACAAATCTTAATGAGAAGTAGGTTTTCAGGTCTTTTGAAGATTTATATCCAGCATACAAAAACAAACGTG
>NC_050524.1:27212260-27219571 GCF_002922805.2 Oryzias melastigma | reverse complement strand
TTAATAACAAACTCATTTGTGTTACTCACAGGCATGAATTCTCTGAGCTCTGTGGAAGAAAAAATTAACATTAAATGCATTTTTGAGCGTCTTTGAAAGACTGTTCTTGCTCGTCTTCTTCTTGAGCTAAAGCTAAAAGCTGCAGCACTCCTGCTCCACCTAGTGGTGCAACGATATAACAACTTTAACCAGAGGACAGAACAGGTAGTGTTGCCACAAATAACTCTCTTTCTTTCTTTTTATTTTTAAAGATATTTGCAGAGCAAATAAAATCTGAAAGTCTACTACTGTGAGATTTCACTCTATAGCTGTATAGCTAGAGTTGAGTACACTGTAAAAAGTGAAGTATTGGATCAATTGAAACAAGTTTGGTAATTTGTCACATATATAAATATTAGTTTTAGCAAAATAAACTTTTGAGTTGGGTAAAACATGAACTCAACTATTTAATTTGATAAAAATGTTTTATTTTAAATGCAACAAATTATAGAACTTTTGTCACTTCATCTTTTCAGTACTGTTTTTGCTTCTTTTTTTTTTTTTTACACAAAAGATGTAGATAGTGTAATCCAAATAAGATATATTATGACTATCAATGATGGAGGTGAGACTGGGATTCAGTGACTGACTGGTGCAAAAAGATGTATAAACATGGGAATTAGACAGAAACAGAGGTAAGGAAGAATTAAACTGAAATTTAAAAAATTGCTGAATCAATAAGACTTTCAAAAACAACTTCACTTTTCTTCAAAGATTGAAAAGAAAATGTTTTTGAATGTTTTCTCCTTTAAATGTGCAATCTATCAGGGCACATTTATTCTATTCATATTTTTATAGTGTATGCTTCAAATGAACTTTGACCTAATGATGTAGTGAATCCGCCCCACATTAGCCAAATGTTTGTAATTGTGCCAGCATGCACACGTCCAGGTGGGAATCTGTTTGAACAGAGGGGAGGCCAGATGCAGTCTGCCAGACCAAATAAAGTAGGAGTCTCATTGGTTCCCAGGTAGCTTGTCGCAGGTGTCAAGAGATTTAAGGCTCACTGGATTCTAAAATTACTCTAGAATATTTTAGGTTAGCAAAGAATTAAAGCTGTTAAGGTTAAGAAATATTTAATTAAAATAACGATGACCACACCACGAGGATAGATAATTATAATTGCTAAATAACCTTTTTGGGGTTAGGTCTTAGAAGATTGGTTAGTGTGGTTCTATTTACCAACCACACAATAAGTGGAAGTGTCACAGCTATAACACAATCTATACACACAGTTTACCATGACTAGGGGTGTAACGTTTAACTTTAACAATGAATTGAATTGTAGTTGCAGAAATGATTCATAGTTGATTCACTGACCTAAAATTGATTCAGGACATCTGTAGCCAAAAATTCAACCAGTACGACTCAGAGATAAATACGTGGTACTGAACAGTGCAGATGCAGTTTTCCCGATTCCTTGTATTTCTTGCAAGATAATCAAGTGTAACTTAAATGTGTTCAAACAAACAAGTAAACGAGTATTAATATCATATCCATTCTCATTTTAGTTTAAAAGAAGTTCAGCCCACTCTTGTTTTTTCACATCAAAATAATACAAACAAAACATTATCAGAACATTGTACCACTCTGTAGAATCTTTGTTTCCACACATTGGACTGTAATGATGGTTTGATTATTTTTTCTGCTATCTCATGTGTTGTCTGCTTTGATGACAATTAGTCATTTTTACATTATAGTAAAACAAACTTAACAGTGGTATTTAACAATATTAATATAATCAAGTATAAAATGATATTATTTGATTAACAACTTTTCTTAGACAGATCGATCTGATTGGATCATATATAAATCGATTTATCAATTAAGTTAATTATTCCTTTAAGTGTTTTCATCAATTCCTTAGGGTTTTTATATTTTACTTGTGATTTTTTTTTGTGTTTGTGTTTTACTGTAACTTGTTTTTAGTCCTTTTGGTTTGTCTAAATTGTGTTGCATAGAAATTGGACTTTATTAAACTTGTCATGCCATGCTGTACGACTATAAAAGCAGCAGTCAACAGTAGCCAAAGGGAATCTTTGATCCCCTCCTTAAAGCAGCGCAGTGGAAGGTGAAACTGATGCACAACGTGTCTGTATTCTCTCATATCAGTAAATTTTTGTATGACATAACTTTACAAATTATCTTCACTTAAATCTCATTAATGAAGATAAATATTTAATAATGATAATCGTTAAGATAAAATATTTTCTGTACTTTAGATAAAATACTTCTTTGGATGAATGATCACTCATCTCTGGTTTTACAGGCAATGCCACAAAAAAAAATTGCTATCACATTTTTTTCCTGCTGTGCATGTTTTTATTTTCTTCTTTTCCTGCTGTGCATGTTTAAATCCAAGGCTGAGAAAGACTTTTGCCTGCTGCTCTTCAATCCTCCAGTCTCCGCTTCAAATATAATCGCTGTGGTATTATTTATTGTTCATAATTTCGAATTTCTTTATCATTAATTTTGCACTCTAATGCCCAAAGATAAACAGGGAAAACTAAAATATTTTAACTATAACCAGATAATTAGCTAGCCCACTAGGTTTTAATTTCTATTGAGAGCATTTTAGTCACATCACATTTTAAGCTATTTTTTTTTTGCTTGTTTTTTGTAAAAAAAAAATTAAAAAACAAAAGCTTTCTTTATTTATGGATTTATTTTTATATATCCACTCTCACTGAGTTTCTAAAGCTAAGAAAAAAAAACAAAACAAAAAAAACTAGCTTCTTGGGCGCTCCAGTTAACTACAGCACGGGGGGGGTAAAAAAAAAGTTAGATTCCTTAAAGCACAATTGAAATTCTCAAAGAAAAAACTGCAAAAAACTTACATTCGTTGATATGAAGTTTCAAACTACTGGAACCTTTCATATTCTTCTGAACTTGTTTGTGTAATTGCTGTTTAGTTTCAGATGTTCAGCCACTTATTTTTTTAAATTGCTTTACTTAGAAATGGCTTAAGAACGCTTTCTCAACTCCCTTCAGTTTTAAATGTTAGCCTTTTTTTTTTCTTTCCCCCCCGTTTCATTATTTCTTTTACTCCTATTTCAACTCTTTCATGGAAGTTGAAACATAAAATGCCAGAGAATTTTGAACATAAATATTGATCAATAAGAAGAAGTCATTTTTCTATATGTCATAATATGCAATAATTTAGAGGGATCTAAGCTCAAGTCTATAAATAAATGTAGTCACACACTGACTGTGTATATATAATTGATTTTAACAGGTGTGCAATTCATTTTTCCATTTGTTTTCTATGTGGTATTTAGCTTACCTTTGCACCTGGAAGCCGTCCAAACCACTGTCAATTGTTATATATCTGCAACCTGCAAAAGAAACAACTATGACTCTCTTTCCAAATAAGGGAAAACTCTATATATATTTAGGCATTTGTTTTTGTTTTAAAGCTTCTGATAGATTTGTACTATCTTGTATATGAAACCATCACAGACCCTCTGCTCTTTTTAGGGTCTAAAGTTGAAGGTCTGGACGTTTAAAACAAGATCAAGCTTGTTTCAGCAGGAGCATGTAAACTGTGAAGTAAGTCATCTTTGAAAGTCAGGCTGGCCTCCAGTCTGCCTGCTTTTAAATGCAGAACTAAAATCTACAAACAGCCTTCTAACATGAGCCAGGGTGTTAAAAGTGCATTCCCTCTGTTGCAGTTTCAACATCCAAGCTCTCTTGAGGCAAAACTGTGTTTATAGAGTTCTTCATTGACCTGCTGGGTAATTCAAAGGTGGACTGAAGACTTGGTGTAAGAAATCCAGGACCTCTTGAAGCATTTTGTCACATTGAAAGTAAAAGTAGCATGAAATATGATTGTGTTTTTTTGATCCAAGGCACAATCAAAGTATCATTTTGACACAATATTTGAAGGAGGGAATGTAGCTGCGCGTATCTCACAGTTTCAGAGTGTCCCCCTTGTAATGCCAGTCTTGCCAGTTGCTTTCCTGGGGTTGACACTACACGGTGTCCTGATATATTACATGCAGATTTCAATATCAAGTGTGCTGCATATAAAAGCTTGAATCCAACACCTTTAACTATGCAGTGTTGGTTCTTTTCATTTTTTGGACTTAGTAAAATATCTTTTTCACCCTAGCAATTTCTGAAGTAGTACTAGATGCTCTGTCACAACGATAGGGTTCCATCTCTTTGAAGTACCCTTGTCAAAACCTGATTTTGCCTCTCGGAGTATATGTTTAGATTAGATCTGACAATACTGCAGCTCCTTGTTTCCTGATGAACACAAATCTGCAGCAGTTTAGCAGGTTCACTTTTCTGATAACATTTGATATGCCTGTCAACAGTTACATTATCAGCACATTTCTGTACGTAGAACACAACTCTGAACCATAATCTATTTGGAAACATTTAGAGAGGTCCTGAGGTGAAGCGACAGTGTTCATCTTTTTTTTTTTTTTTTTCTAATACTGGATTTAGTTTTTTTGTATCTGAGAAAAAGGAGAGAGCTTATTAAAGTGGAGCACCCAGATTCAACGTGTCTGTTTGCCTGAGTTTCTAGTATAGCTACCTCAGTAAAAATACCTATTTAGAGCCTCTAATTGCTACCAGTTTAATTCTTGCAGAAAGTGTAGTTACACTCTAGATCCTGATGAGCTGCATTACACCACACAACCCTTTAAGCCTTAGTCACAACTGCCCTTAAAGCTAAAAAAAATAAAATAAAAAATCTGCAAACTTGTGTGAGGCAAGCAGGTGGATGGTCTTAGGAAATTATACCATAAAAGCAAAGTTTGAGTGGACATCCCAATACTAACGTATTACTTGCCCACCCTGTGCTGCATTCATGCAGGGTCAATGAGTGGCCAGTACTTGCTGCTTTTCTCAATGAATAGTGTGGCGTAATTATTACGAATGCTTACGAATGCTTATCAAATGTATGCACTCTACGTCCTTTGAGGTGGTCATACAAGCCTTAAGGGAACTGAGGCTGCCACCCTTTAAAGATGATGCTGCTCCTGTCCATAACCCACTACAGGACTGGACAATCCAAAACCTCGTACTGCCCTCATAGGTGCATCTGACTAAAGCTCTGATTCTTTATATACTTTGACTGCGACAATGTCATTAATGAGTCTGCTCTAGAGGAGGTAAAACTCTTAAGTTTTACTAAGAACCATTAGCCTCTTTTTTTTTTATTTGATAAAGCATTTCAAGTGTGCATATATTTATGGAGAGACTACTTCTTTGAAATGCTGTTCCATTTGACCAAAATTTGTAGATCTGTATTGAAGAAACTTGCAAACAGCATTTCTTCCAAAAGAAAAAGTGTAAGACAAATTTTATGTTCAACAAATGATCACCTACCTGCCGATTCATTTTTCACTGTGAATGTATATAGTCGTTTCTAGATCGCTATGTTTTAACACGTCAGCATTTTATCTTAAGGATAATTATTAAACAATTGCTTTTAAAGAGATCTTTACAAAACTACACTGCATTGATAATTACAGTATTTTTTTTTTCAAGAAAGATAATTAATAACTGCATGAGTGAGTAAAAAAAAAAATAGATTAATTAATGAGTCATTTTAAAATGGGGATTATCAATCGCCACACAGTGGAAAATGATTAGCAGAAAAGGCGGGGGGATGTGTAATTCTGTTAAATTATTTAAAAAGTAATTTCAGTTTGTCTCAACATCTCACACATTTAGCATTGTACCATAAATAAATGAAAAAAACATGCTTTGAGTTCAGTTATGCTAAATCTTGTAGGAAAGACATGCGTTTATATATATATATAGATATATATATATATCTATATATATATATGTACACAGTGGGGATTTAAAGTTTGGGCACTCCTGGTAAAATGTTATGTTATTGTGCATTAAGAAGCCAAGGAAAGATGATTCATTATTTTAATATGTAAAAAATTAGCCTTTATTTCCATTATTTACTATTTCAAAATAACAGAAAACAAAATAGTGGTGTATGCAAAAGTTTGGCCACCCTGCAGAATTTGTACTTGTACTGCCCCCCCTTGGCAAGTATCACAGTTTGTAAAGGCTTTTTGTAGCCAGCCAAGAGTCCCTCCTTTCTTGTTTGAGGAATCTTTATCCATTCTTCCTCACAAAAGTCTTCCAATTGTTTGAGACTTCTGGGATGTCTGTTATGCACTGCTCTTTTCCGGTCTATCCATTGATTTTCAGTGATGTTGTGGTCAGGTGATTGGGAAGACCACTGCAAAACCTTCAGTTGACGCCTCTTAATGTAAGACAGCATGAATTTTGAGGTGTGTTTAGGATCATTGACCATTTCTAGAACTATCCTCTCTTTAACTTTTTCACAGATGGCATCAAGTTAGTGTCCAAAATGTGCTGACAATTTGTGGAATCCATTCTTCCTCTACTTGTCAAATGTTTCCAGTGCACTGGCTGCAATACAAGCCCAAAGCATGATTGATCCACCCCCATGCTTAACAGTTGGACAGAGGATCCTTTCATTAAACTCTGAACCCCTTCTTCCCCAAAAGTACCTTTGCTCATTTTCGCCAAAAAGTTCAATTTGAACCTCCACAGAACTTGCTTCCAAAATGCATCAGGCTTGTTAATTTAAAAACTTCAAACATTGAATTTTGTTGTGAAAACGTAGAAGAGGTTTTCTACTGATGACTCTTCGGTGTAGACCTTATTTGTACGAGTATCTCTTGATAGTAAAACAGGGTAGCACAACCCCAGAGTCTGCAGGTCTTTCTGGAGGAATGGTGCAGTCAAACATAGGTTTGGACTTTCTTTTTTCACAATGCTGCGAGCTGCTCTGTCTGAGATTTGTCTTGGTCTTCCAAATTTTGCTTTAATTTCCACTGTTCCTGTTGACTGCTATTTCTTAATGACGTCCCAAACAGAGGATATTGGCATCTGAAAACACTTTATCTTCCTGTAGCCTTCTCCTGCTTCGTGAGTAACAACTATTTTCAGTTCCTGTTCTCTACACAACTTCTTGGAATATCCCTTGATGCTGATTGTTAGAGCAAGGTCAGATGACTCAGATTATTTAAAATATTTTAGAATGAAATCACCTGTCTTCGCAAACGACGATTGTGAACGATCTATGAAACTAGGTCTCAGCTTTTCCAAAGAGGGCGACACATACTATAAATTCTGCAGGGTGCTCAAACTTTTGCATCCCGCCATTATTTTATTTTTTATTTTATTTTTAAAGGGTAAATGATGAGAATAAAGACTTATGAAAAGAATGTCCCATACAGTATGTAATCTGACACATTTAGAGGATTT
>NC_050524.1:27208795-27212077 GCF_002922805.2 Oryzias melastigma | reverse complement strand
TGAAATTGCTGAGGAACTATCCCAGAAGAAAATAAATAATTGTGCATGAATGCAAATAAGATTTTCCTTGTTAGCATATCAAACATGCCTTAGTTTTTATTCACTATATCATTAGCATGCTGAATTATAACTGAAAACTAATGGGGACATTTACAAGATTACCATTTAGATGATAAACTGGAAGCCTTTGATTAAGATCTGAGGAAAAAAAAAAACTTACTGTAACCTATTAGATCTGTTTCCGTTCCCAAATATGTGTGAGCTTTTTTAGTTGTATTTTCTGTTAGCTTTGCATTAAGATTTAGCATAAAAAAATGTGCAATGTAACACTAATTATTTTTTTCTTTTATTTTTAGTAACCAATTTCAGAGGTTATCACAGTACATCATCGCAGATGTTTTTTTTCTTGGAATGTGCTTATAATTCTTCTACTGTGAGAATTAAAGCCCACCTCACCATAGATGCCACCTTTGCTTTCACCTTCCACACTCTTCCCTCTGTCAGCCCTCAATGTTTCTTAAGATTCTCAACTTTTTTTTTTCATCCTGGTGTTGCAGAGAGTGGAGACTGCTATATCTGTCAGTGAAAACTTCCTCTAGTGTCGGTGTATTCGTATGTTTCACTATCCTCAGGATCTTGGAAAGATAATTTTCTACCTTCCCATCTTCACCTTTGAGTTTCAGGCCCATACCTGCCATACATGTCTTGGTCGTATTTGGGTTGTCCGGACCCGTGGAGGAAGAGGGGAGGCCACATCTCAAAGGGAGCGCAGGTGTGTCTTGCAGTTCCCTTGAGGCTTGTGTTACCACCTTAAGGGACATCATAAAAATGGAACATTTGATTGTCGTCTATGTGGTTAATGTATCATTAAGCATTTGCAAGGAAATGTAAATTACACACACTTTTGAGGTATGGGTGATGCTGTTGTACGGTGCCCTTCAATCACAGTCGGGTCATTAGTGAGGTGTTAATGCAGGCTCCTGTAGAACGTCTACACAAACTATGCTCTGATTGTCTTGCGGCAAGCGTTACAGCTCTGATGCGACCGCCAGAGTTCTAACGTAACTTTAAAAGTACGAGAGGAACCTACACTGCACACAATCACGTCCAACCTCTGCGATCTGCCCTCTCCAGCACTCCAAATCTGTTTTGTTGGGTTTAAACTTTCGCTGCATGCCTGAGAGACAGAACTTTCTGTGAAGTCAGGGCTATTAACAACCTACATCATAGCAAATGGTGGGTTATCGTGTGAACCTACATGAGTTCAGAGTTTCGCAAGGCTGGCAGCAGAGCCTATAACCATCCCGTAGCCATAGGGAGTCATCTGCCGTAGCTAGACCTCTCCCACATCGCACCTGAGCTTTAACGCTTGACGTGGGAGCCCGGGGTAAGTCCCTTATTTCGAACTGTCAGACTGGAAGGTTGGAAAGCATAAAGAGTGCCCACCTGTCTCTTGAACAATACTAGCTAGCACTGTTTGCGGGTTTCAATGTGGGTTAAAACAGGAAAATTAAAAAAAATATTCTGCAACTCAACTTCTTCATTAATAGTTACCTGTAAGTGTTGTTTCTGTGTTTACAACAGCATATTGTCAATAGCATCCTTGTAGAAAAAAATGTGCATGGACATTTTCACTCTCCAGACTCACTTAGTGGATTACAGTTTCAAAATTTCACGCCGGCCACCTGTACAGGTTTACGAATTTTTTGACCGCTGATACCCCATATTCACCTGTAAGGGCACTTGTGATATTAGTCACAGTGCTCCATGGCTGCTAGCCTCTTACATCTTGGTCCAGTGTGTTGTAGGGAATATTTAGCTCTTTCCTGGTGTGGTAGATCCAAGACCCCACCGTTCTTGTTTTCAGTGTCTGTTCCTTCACTGCTATGATCAGTGCCTCTGTGCTACCTGACCACTTTACATTAAGAATGGGTTTATTTGGATATCATCTTCTTTTTGTATACACCAGTGAAACATTAAATGAACAGGGGCTTGGTCTGCCATGGTGGCTCATCAGTTTTCCCTTTTGTTCTTTAGTTTTCACTAGCTCTTAGCTAGCACCTAGCATACATTTATTATGTCCTACTCATTAATTCCACATGTTACACTTGTGTTTTTTTCTTTCTTTCAATTGGCGCTTTGAGGTGTTTGTCATGTGTTTTTAGTCATCTCTTGGTGTTTCAACAGTGTTTCTCAACACAGGAACAGACACACATGTCACACACAATCAGAGTTATGGTTGAATGGGTGTGTGTGTGTTTGTGTACTTATGGCGCTCCTGTTTTCTGCTTCTTTCCGGTTAGCAAGCCCAGGGCTACTGGTTGAGTGGTTGCCATGGAGTTTTGACATCATCTAATAAATGAGAATAGATGACTCTGGGAAGTCAATATGGGCTGGAGCTGCTGAAGGGTGTTATCAAAAAAAAAAAAAAAAAAAAAAAATGAAAGCTTCTCCATCGAAATAACTTCCTGCTGACTCACATGTGTGCATACTGACACAACAAAATGTCCATTCTAGGACAGATGCATCTGCCAGACTTGATGGAATACCAGATGAACACAGTAGACTTGGATTATTTTTCATAAAAATCTAGTAGAAAAAAAAGTTAAATATTTCAAAAACAAAATCTTGCTGTCTTTGATTCTAAAATTCAGGCCAGATCAAAACACACATTTTCTTAAGCACCAACGATCTACCTAGCTTATGTCATAGTATACTGAAAACGTACATAAACTTAACAGATATTGCTTATTTTTTGTCACTTCAGAGCTTTAGTTAAAAAATTAAATGAATAAGACTAATAACACACATATATATATATATATATATATATATATATATATATATATATATATATATATATATATATATATATATATATGCCACACAGTTACAACAGACAAGAAACTGCAAACCTAAGAAACTATGGTAAAAACTATGGAGTTCACTTCTCATAACCTTGGAGATATGTCTTTAATCGTATATGTAATTAACATGTTATTTTTATATTTCAGTATGTATTTCACAAAGGACACCAAGCCTTTCATTAAACCTTAGTTGAAAAAAATACATTCTTTTTATGACCCCAAATAGCTTTAATAATTATATTCCATAATGCAGATTCCATTTGAAGACTAAAATATTCTTTAGAATTTCTTGAAACCTTAAACAAGTATAGTATTCATACATTTATTCTTCATTCTTTTCATTTATTACATTGAACTTGCTTGCTTACCCTTTATTATGTTATGTTGACATTAAACATAGTATTACAAATACTGG
>NC_050524.1:27205520-27208385 GCF_002922805.2 Oryzias melastigma | reverse complement strand
AAGTATAGTATTCATACATTTTTTCTTCATTCTTTTCATTTATTACATTTAACTTGCTTGCTTACCCTTTATTATGTTATGTTGACATTAAAGATCAAATCAAATCAGTTACAAATACTAGTAACACAAATAGTTTTATAAAGAAGGACCATTTTGAACTAGAAAAGGAGATTAGAGAAGACATTGCTTAAGTAAGAAACATCAACTGTAGCCTTCAATTCCATTCATCCATTTCCTTCTCTGCGAAGGCAGCAGGCTAAACGAAGATAGCAAGACATTTCTTCTCCTGGCCTCTTCCTCTAACTCCTCTAGGGGAATCGTGATGTATTTCCAGGCCAGCCAAAAGAGGACTGGGTCTTGAACAAGGTCTCCATCCTTATTTTTCACAAGCTGATGGCAGCTTTGCTGCTTTACAATGGTGCCATCCTGCAACCACTATAAGCAGTTTGGGGTTCTTAGTCTTGCCCAAGGACACCTTAACCTCTTGAGACCTGGCGTCCACATACGAGGACATAACGTTATGAGGTCATATTACCACAGTACTTAATTCTACTTACCTTGAACCCTGTGACAACAAGTGTAGTGGATTAACCTAAATATTAGCTCAGGTCTTAAGAGTTTAACATATGGGCAGGCAAGTCACGAACCAAACCTGCAACCCCCCGTACAACACTCAACTTAAAACGCCATTGGTTATGCATAATATTTTCAGCTCCGCCCCAGACTGGAACCTGACTTTATTAGCTACATTTAAGATTATCTGTTTACATCAGGGACATGTTGTTTTTTATTTTCACTAAGCTAACACTTAAACTGTTGTAACTCGATTACTTAAAGCACTCTTTTGTAATTTGGGATCTGGAGCCTCTGTATTGTTAAATTAAGTTCTGGTGGAAATCTGTATAATGAGTCTGCCGCAGAATTTTTCTCTGGGTTTGTTTTCACATAAACATTGAGCAATGTTGATTTTCTCAGATCTAGTTTTTATTTACAATCACATTCCCTTCTTACCTATCGGATAGATGTTTAGATGAACCTTAAAAAAAATCCTCATTGAACAACATTTTTAACTTTTTGTGTGTACATTTTGGGTATGTGGAAAAAACACTGAAGACAACGTGAACTATGATCTCATGTTTCTTTCCTGGAGGAGCAGCCTGTGACAGTCAAGTCCATGTGTGGCACACAGTTGGAGTTCATACAAACTTTGCAACAAAAATCAGGATGAAATATGTTGACAGCTGAGACGAGAGAAGCAATACAGATTCATCAAGAATAAATGAATCAACTTCATTCCTGATCAAAATAATATACAAATAAATATTTAGCCTCATATTGTTACTATTTTGACTGGGATTGTAAGTAAAGTTAGATGATGCTGGATTGGATAATTTTGCAAAAGCAATTTTTTTTAACACAGTTTAGTGTAGCAGTAGATCCATGCACAACCTGAATCCTTAAAAATAAAAGATACTGCTTGAATAATTTGGTTTAAATTAAAATCAACTCAAATTCAGTTCACTAGTTCTTCATTAGTCCCAAAGAAAAACTAGAAACTCAGAGTTCTTTTTGTTCAAAGTAATAGTAAATTAAGACGACTCCTGGATTAAATTATTTGATGCAAATTGACAACATACACCAAAGATGAGTTATTCTTAGTTCCCCACATTTGTTTTTTATTTTTAGAAATTAAAGCTAAAGGTGCGCTCACACCAAACACTATGGCCCGATCAGAAAACGTGTTCCTCAGCGCCGTGGACGCATGTGGGAGGATCTACCAGCTAATGTTTTTAGGATGATGCTAAAAGGAACGGTGTCTGTGGATATCTCACTTAGAATGAATGGACGACAGAAATGATGTTGAGAAATAAATAAGATGTATTTATTGTAAAGAGTTCTACAAAACCATCGGTAATCATGTCTCCATGTTTGGTTTCATAAGAATATTATTAAAAGATTTTCCCAGTGCAAGGGGTTGTGTCTGTATGACAGCCGCTTTGGCTGTGTTTCTGTGTCTCTGTGGCTGAGCTTGAAGGCTCCCTGTCTAGTATTAACCTGAGGGGGAAAAAATAAAATAAGGGGACCTTTTTCCCTTTCTTTTTTTTAATATTTCGATGAGGCCTGAGCCGGCATTCTTTGCACCCCACAACGGCTCTCTATCTGCAGGCATATGGAGTGAGTGACCTTCGCCACGGGAGCAAAAACCACAGAAAACGTCACATCCTTAAAGCTGAATTCCTGATTGGCAGATGCCACGTTGCGACCTGTCAAACTTCAGATTTTAAAATTTTGGCTGCACTGCCCAGTTTGTGCTTTGTCGCTCAAATCGAGCTGCTGCCATACCTTTGTGCTGCCCCCGTCGCTCATATCGCGCCGTGGGACCTCAGAACCCCTCATGTTGCGTCTGTTCCATTGACTTAACATTGAAACTGGACACCTCTGCGACGCGCATCACGCTCGGTGTGAATGGACTGTAAGAAACTAGAGACACTAGAATATCCATTTAAGATTTGTATATATATATATATATATATATATATATATATATATATATATCTACATTTTTGTTTTTTTGCTCTGTAATGCGACCAAAACTACTAATTAAATTTACAAAAAAAGTAGAGTGTTTTGAACTTCATTGTAGCAGTTTAGAACTGTCAAGTTGCATTTATTTTGTGAATACCAAGATGAAGGACAAGATCTCTCCTAAACACTTAAATGATACAGTGCATATAAAGTTTTAGCATCCCAACAAAACAAATTAATCAAGGTGCTTATTAAAGGTTTGGCCTTTAGTTACCTATAATGCTCATTTTTGTTATGTTTGAAAGAATCAATAATGTATATTTTTTGGTCCCACAAAGC
>NC_050524.1:27200877-27205411 GCF_002922805.2 Oryzias melastigma | reverse complement strand
ACTGATAGTATACTACTGTATAAAAATAGGTAACATTGGGTGAATAATATAAATATATTTTAACATGTTTAACATGATTCAGCAACATGTTTCACTTTCTAAAGAATTTTTAACTGACGAAATGTCTGAAATTCACAAATCTTTCATTTTACAGACGCAAAAATCAATCAATAAAATATTCCCTTTCTAAGTCTGTTTTCCCAATTTAAACATATCAGTTCAATAATAATAAAATTAAAATGCATTCATATTCAATTTGAGGTTTTAAAAAATGAATAAAAGGAAGTAAAAACAAGGAGGCAAGAAAGACTTAATTGTGTACAAATCAGCCTGGAATGAAGCTAACAACAATCATTGTATCCTGTTGGGAGCAGTGATTGTGTTGTATCCTTCCATTGGGTCTACGAGATGGGTTAAGGGTAATAAAGAAGTAGTCTCAGTTTGTCTGTATTTATAATTGTGCAAGTTTTATAATTGGCATAGGATGTTTTCTGGCTTCAGGCTATGAACTGAATGTATCTTTTGGGACAGTACACTTCCAGGAATGAAGGAAGGAAGCATGACTTTGACAGCAAAACAATCTCATTTTTTTTATCTTGTTCCCTTCAGGATTTCTTCCGTTTCTCATGTTGTGGTTTATCCTCTTACCTCTTTGATCTGTATTTAGATGGAAAAGATTGTCAATCTTTTTTTAATGTCTTAAGAAATGTCTATATGTATGATATGTAACACTGGATTCATCATAACTTTTATCAGGACTTTGCAAAAAAAAAATAACCATCCTATACTGAAAAATGTGAACTGCTAAAAAGAAGTACAACTGGCTGTGCCTCAAAAATAATGAGCATGAAATCTACTTAATGTTATCAATTAGTTCACATTACTTTCATGTTAAAATTTAATATTTTCTGAAAACAAGGGTTTATACTCGGATATACAAAAGCTAAAACCAAGCCATGTCCTCTCATACATCAGAAGTATTATCTTCTCATGTTATGGCAAATGAAGAATCTCATTAAAGCATGTAAATTTGAAAGCACTGAATATGTGAGAGGGGGCATATGCATATGTTTGTTAGCCACTCCTAATGACCTCTCTCTTCAAAGCTCTCCAGAGCAAACGTCTAATGATGGAGCCAAGCTCGTCGTGCACATCGAGGGAAACAGCTCTCCTCCTTGAATGTGACACATCAAGCATTTTGAGAGGGGGAAGAACTCTTGGAAGTCTTTCAAATACAAGTACACAGTCATGTACGTGTTTGTGTGAGTATGCATATTGACCAACAAATTCAAACCCTTTTGAGTACTCATCAAACTTTGTAATATTGAGGGTTTTTTTTCTCTCTCTTGCAAATTGTTAGACAAACTTTGATGTTGTCAAGTCAATGCTAACAAGGAGCATAGCAAAGCGATAGCACAACAGTCTCATACTCGTACCGAGGCCATCCCTTTGATCTTTGACATGCCACAATCAGATATTTTGATGTATAACCTTGTTTTTCAACTTTCAACAACACAGTGCTCATGAATATAATGTTGTGTACACACTGGGCATATTATATGCATTAAAGAACATACTAAGCAGGCAATCTTAAACATGTTATGGCATTCACAGTGAATTGTCATGACCCAATACTAGAAAATGTACTCACAGTTGTTGTCAAATATCGAAGCGGTGCAAGTCTTGCTCCAAGCTTTTTCATTTGCAGCTCTATTCCGATTTATGAAAGACGTAATTTCAGCTTGGAACAAACCGCAATTATTAATTTCTCATTCATGATCAATCATTCAATGGTTGGCACATCTGGGAATTCAAAAGGATGCTACCCATATGTCACCACCAAATCCAAGTCCCTGAGAGATTCCTGGTGGATTGCCCATGCTCCTGTTTTTGGCCGTGGACTGAGCCTCTGGCTCGTCTTGACTGTGGACCTCGCCCCCATCTGTCCCCCAGCCCTATCTGGCTGAACTCTATTCAAATACGTGGTTGTAGAGTTAGATAAGCTACTTCTTCTTTAATAGTCCTGGTGAATCGCTTGTCCATCCTGGGAGAGGATCTCTCCTTCACGTAAGCATCCATGAGGTTTCTATTTTTTTTCCTGGAATCAGGTTTTTTTAGAGTTTTTCCTTATAAGGTGGGTCTAAGGACAGGGATTTCATAATGACCTGTATTTGCCTTTTTGGATTGATCACCAAGTAAAACATAGTATTAACAGGTTTCTATTGTGCATGGAGAAAGATGCCATTGATTGAAAAACACAAACAAGGCAGAGACCAAGAAAAAAAGACACCACACATTTATTATGACTGCACTAAATGAGGAAGTTGGAGCATTCCTGCTGTAACAACTCAGAAATTAATGCTGAGTCATGTGAAGCTAAAGTTCAATCTGTTTCTGCTCGCCTGCTCAACAAAAACAACCTACAGACTGTATGCTCTAGCACCTGCAGCCAGATGAGCAAAAATAGTAACTGTCCTCCATGTGTTATTTACTGAAACACACATTTTCTCTCTGATTGGATTATGCATCATTTTATGGTTGTGAAGTCTACATTCTAACTTGCCATGGTTCTTCTTTTCAAAGTCCTTGAGTGAAATAATACCAAAAAAGTAGACATTTTTTATCAGTCCTTACAAATATTCAACTCAAATAGAAAACAAGGAGCAGTTTTTGCTAATTGGAAGAAGTCATTCACCGCCACCGTTTGTGGTCTAGTAAAATATTGTCAATTTCAGTTAGATATTTTTCAGTGTTTTTAAGATATTAAGCCACTGTGTGCAGTTTTTTGAAGATAAAATTCAGAGAAATGCAAATGGAAATGGGAAGAAGAAATACTTTATGTGTTCCACATATTAGTAGCCGTTTAATATGACTGCATAGTAGCAGAGACTAGCAGTCTAAATTTACAAACAAAATTCTGGATGTCTGCCATTGCAAACTGATGGAAATTCTCAGATCCAATAGCAGCAATCTATCTGTCTTGTATACTTTGTTTTCTCTGACATCTATTCCTGTGCTGTTTGATTCAGTGCTAGGTGGCTATTAATCACATTTTAGTTTACTAATCTACCATGCTGACTGCTTCAGTGAGCTTGTTTCTATACACAACAAAAAAATCAAATCGTCGTCTGATTACATGAGCTATCAAATATGTCCAATAACATATAAACAGGACAGATCAATCATTCATTTGAAGCTGTTATCTGATAATGAGATATGAACAAATCCACATTCCTCCTTGAAAAAGTCCTGCTTCAAGTTTTAGTTTTAGATATACCTCTGTAAACAAAAGATGTGAGACAAGGGTCACTTGAGGCTCCTTGGTTAGCATTGTGTATCCAAGAATACCACCATGCAAGTGTAAACATAAAACAGCATCTCCTACATTTGCAAAGCAAATGCTACCAGATTTTTCCAAAAAGCAAACTGAAGTTACAGGAAGTTTAAAAGTTGGCTTATTACTTATGCATGGATATTCTGGAGTACCATGTGGAGCAGGTTTCTTGGAGGATCATATTTCCATAGTGAGTTTGAATCAGTCTGATTGCTCACAGTTATCTAATTGTTCTGAGCATGTCAACTAGATCATTGTCAAACAAGCATATTATCTCATTTGCTTTTGGTTCTTTCTTTGAACGGGTTTGTCACATAAATGGAGAGACTGTTATATTACAGTTTGAGGTTTTTATTCAATAGACTTGCTTCTAGCTCTTATAGCTTTTTTCTCCTATACAGCCTAAATTGGCCTGTGAGGATTATAGGTAATGTTTCAGGGAGCACACTTTGCCACTTCCCAGTATTGTGTGTTATCTCAGAATTGTTATTCGATCATGTGTTCTCAGGTTCTCCGAAATCTGCCCAAGGCCTTAAGAAGCCAAAAAGCCAGCTGCCATGTTCTGTAAGAAAGCTGAGACAGACTGATGCATTAGAGAATGAGATCTCAGTACGCAGCGAGGCCAGCCAGAAGACTTTATACTGTGGTGACATGTACATCCTGTGATTAGATAAGAACTTGTGATAATGGAGGATACAATTGACTTGAGCAATTTTCTTCTGGAGAAAAAAAAAAAAAAAGAGTGAGCGTGGCACAGCTTTGAGCTTTAGTCTGCCTGTGACTGTCCAATACTTTTATCAAAGCTGCTTTTCAGTATTAAAACTTACACAAATAGAAAAAAAGATTTTGAGAGAGAAGGAACCTTGAGTCTTGAAATTTGCTTTATAAATAAAATGTGTTGTTCTGTTAAAAAAAGAGCAGAAAGACAGTTAGTAGCATTAGCTTCCAGTGTCAACATTTCAAGCTGATAGAAGTAAAACACACAACTCTTTGATTGCTATAAGAAAGACAGATGACTTTAATTTTGAAATTTTGGAGATTTCAAAGAATAACTGCTTTTAAAGTTTTAATAATCCTGCTAAATGAAAAACAAACAGTATGCATAGTACACAGTAGGAGTTAACACTTTCTCTTATTTTGCTCCATTGTTTAGTATCTATTAGAGTCATATTTGGATTGATTTGTTCTGCTCTTGGCATT